>NC_058386.1:20957500-21045000 GCF_018350175.1 Felis catus
GATGTCACTCCCAAACAAAGACAGGTGCTAAGCTGCGGGAGATGAGAGAAGGGGTGAAAACAGTATCCAGCTTTAATAGCAAAAGCAAATGCTAGCTAATGGCCCGTTCTCAGGAACTCGTTAAGTCATCTCTAAGCAACCACAGGATAATACACTCGTTATTTCTGCTGGTATGTTTCCTAAAAGTGAGGCGTATTGCTTTGAGCTTAGAATATTAGTGGATAGTCCGCCTCACCTCTGTATTAACCTGTTGTCACAAGACCCCTTCTGCCTTATTAGGCCTTCTTAGTGGAATTGTTAGTGGTCATTTGGATGTTCTTATTTACATTATTTTCTTTGCTCCTAATGTGGAGCTTTTTCATCAAAAAAATATTTTTGATTTATCTTTTCTTATGTCCTACAAGAGAATTTTCCCCCCTTGGTTCATCTGATTTGTTTTTGTGTATGGTAAATTATTCAGAGCTTACACAAAGTGTTTGATGTATTTCCCAAGTTATTGCTTTAGCAGAAGATGGACATTCATCCTTGGATAGGAGTATGTGGGCTGTTGAGGTTCAAGGTCACTGTTTTTGGCTCAGATGTTATATTTATTAGCGTGGATGTTTGAAGTACACATCAGTGACCAACAAGCTGTAGTATAGCCTTGAATACTGACTGAAGGGGGTCTGAAATTCCATGGGGATTAAAAATAGCAAAACCACATGCTGAAATTAGAATTTATATTTAGACGATATATTGTCTTTCACTCACCCTGCAGAATTTTATTTTTAAGGCTGTACATTGTGTGGCTCTCTGTTTCTCATTTTAGAAACACATGGAACTCACTGGAAAGTCGGACCTGGTTAATAATAATACAAACATAGTCTGGGTAAACATGCAGGAGTTGCTATGCAGAAGAGGGGCAGAACACTCTTCACCAACAAACACCACACTGACTCGGTTTAATCGCAAATAATGAGTTGTATTTTGTGGAAGTGTCCTTGTGAAATGCTGTCACAAATTCCCGCAAGGCATTTTGGGATTTGTAGTTCAGCATTCCACAGGGAGACCACCGAAGATGTGGGCAGACAGCAAGGCCTGCTTCCAGGAAGGGTGCTTTATGTGTGCAGGCTCACCCTACTGCTGTTCGTCATTTTCCTATTTACTGCTTAGGTACGGTGCAGAGCATACTTGTTGACAACCTTGAGGGCTTTGGAGAGGAACCGATTGGTGAAAACAGATTTCTAGAGCCCTCTTTGTGTTAGGGCAGTGCTCCTTAATTATAGAATAGGATTTCTGCGTCTAAAATCTTCTGTAGCCTTAATAATTTTTGTGTGATTTCTTCCTTGAGATATAATCTTGATGATAACCATAATAGGGGTTATGTCTCTCCTGGAATGCCAAGCAAAGATCATTTTCTGCTTTTGAGTCTTGATTATAAATGATGTTGCTTATTAGATACTCCTAATTCATTCAACAAAAATTTATTGAGCACCTACTCTGGGCCAGGGTTGTTACAGCCACTAGAGATCCAGCAAGGCACTAAACTAAGTCCGTGTCCTTGTGAAACCTAAATTTCAGCCCGAGAAGACAGTAACCAGTAGTTACATAACATGGCAGGCTGTGACGAGAGCCATGGAGAATTCAGCCGTGGAGGGAGGAAAGAGACTGATGTCAGCAGGGCTTGCTCATGACACAGGGTAGTTGAGGAAGCTCTTGATATGACCCCAGGCCAGAAGGAGGGCAGGTGGCATGCCTTGCAGACATGTAGAGGGAACATATGCTGGGTACAAGGAACAGTGACTTTGAGGGGCTGAGGTACAAAGGTGCTTGGCACATTTAACGAAGAGCAAGGAGGCCACTGTGGCCAGAGTTGTATGAACAGGGTGGTGGGAGAGGATAAGAAAAGGTTAGGAGAGAGAGATGGAGGGGTGGCGTAGACCATGGTAAAGACTTTGACTTTTATTCTACGGCAGATGGGGAGCCGCTGGGGGATCTGAGCAGAGGAGTGCCATGGTCTGACTGTAAGTAGACAGCTTGGATGGCTGTGATCCAGGCAAAGGATGATGGGAGCTTGACCGAAAGGATAGTAGGGGAATCTGTGAGAAGTGGCTGAATTCTGCAAGCATTTTCAAGTCCAAACTGATAGGATTTGTTACTCAGGTCTTTTTTTCCCCATGTTACTGTATAGAATGAGTGGCAGAGACATTCCTTCCTGCACTGTACCGATTCTAAATTGAATTCTAATACATTTAATTACTCACCTAAGAATAAGTAATTTTCATGGTAAAAAAAAAAATTGCATAGACCCCTTATCCATATAACAGGTTGTTCCTAAACACAGACTTCATGGTTGACTGCTTGCCATACAAAGACACAAAAGATTTTGTGGACCCCACCTGGCATAGCGCTGTCCTTACTCTTAATACGCTTTTGGTGGGGGGAAATGATTTGTGTTCAACTTTAAGCCCACATTCTGGCTGATGAGGGAAAATTTCTGGACTAGAGACAACACGCATGCATGCATGCACACACACACACACACGCACACACAGAGGCAGAGATCCCTGAAAGGAGAATCACAGCTGGAATGAGCCATTGTCTTGAATGGGTGTGTGTTCATCCATTTGCAGGTGTGTTGAAGGGGTGGCAGGAAGTAATTAACAACTGCCATACTAATTTTTAGTATAAACATGTACATAAGTGGTTAGAGAAGGGAAAGATGAGAGATGATTGCATAGCAAAGGTGAGATGTAAGCTAGGGCTAGAAAGATCAGTTAGGATAGAAATAAGTAGAGATGAGGCGGAACACATTCTTTTGGGTCTCTTCTTTGTGTCTCTGCTTCGAAGCTGGAAAATTTGGTACCTTTTCCTACCCAATCTGTTTCTGACATTAGGAAGACCAGTTTTAGGAAGCTTTGTTGCTTCTACTTTGAACCAATAAGTTGAAGTCGAATCTCTAGAGCAAACTAATCTACGGTTTGATTGGCTGCCAGAACCCCACTTTAGTGGAGTCAGGCTGTGCTCCTCTTTTCTAATGGTTACAGGTCACAGAAGATGTTGTTGGGCAAATCTTGGAATTAAGAAGGTATTGGGAGTGTGCTCTATACCTCTTCGTTGTTTTTATCCTTATTACCTTGTCCTTCCACCAGCCTTCCTTCTCCTCCTCAATTTACATTCAATTCTCCTATAACACTATATATGTTTCTGAAAAATCAACAAAGCTATGTAAAATGACACAGTAACAACTAAACACTTTATGGGAAAAACATACAGGTTGGGGCACAACACACAATAACTTCATCAGTGACATAAACAGGAATATAGGAACCTAAAGAAAACAGTGGCATAATTTTACACATTTTAAATAGCTAAGAAGTACATAAGTGCTACAATAATTATGGCACTTTACCTTGAAAAGGGCGTGAAGTTGGCTTGCAGAAGTGAACATCATAAGGGTTGCAGCTTGGGAATCATGGTGAAGCGATAGAAGGAAGATTATTTGAGATTGGAAGGAAAGTTGTAAGAAACAGCAGATGAGGGTGAGTGTAGCTCATAACACACTCAGTGAAGTGAAGTAGCTGATCAGTGAGAGAGAGAGAAAGAGAGAGAGCGTGTGTGTGTGCGTGTGTTATTCCTGTGTGGCTAGGTTCAACCGGGTGTAGTTTTCTGCATTCACCTAACCTTTCTCATAGACAAGATCTGCAGAAGCGGACCTAAAATTTGCTTCGCCATGTGTTCAAATGATTCTCTGATAGATTAGTGGGCATTGGCATAAATTTTAATTTTCAAAATAAACCTTGAAGCAACTGTACCTTATTTTATATTGATGATTAACTGGCACCTTACTTTTCCCCTGCTTTATTGTTCTCTCCTCATCCTCATAATGTCCAAAGATATTCTTATTTTTACAAAAACTGATCAGTACATCTGTCAAGCAGATAGTTAAACTTATTAAATATTGAATATCCTATCTTCAGAATGCTTGTTTGGGATATGGGAAGTAAAAAGGGTTTTGAAGCCATGAGTTCTGTCCTTTTACAGCTTCAATATGAGTCACCAAGCACAGACATTTGAGGCAAAACAAAATTTCTTAAAAAAAGGTAACAATATATTATGGATCTGATACATCATTGCTGAAGAGATAGGGTGAAATAGAGTTAGTAAGGTCAGATTTCTTAGATTTAAATTTTGATCTAGATCTTAAAGTTGTGGACATGGATTGGAGAAATAAAGGGAACTCCCAACACCCAGAAAGAATGTGGAAATCCTTCAGGTTTTTTTCTGTTTCTTTCTCTTCATTTCCTTACGCCCAGCCTAAAAGTGATCTTAGGGTGGCAACAAGCTACGATTACAATCACCAGGAGCCAAAACTATAAGGAAGGGAAAAGCGTGCGTGCTCTCTCTCTGTCTCTCTCTGTCTTTCATAAGTAATTAAGTAAGTAAAGACCCAGCTTCCTGACTGGAAGACTGGAAACGAGAAAGTTGTAGGGATCTGGAAGGCACCAGGGAGATCACAGACAGAGACAACCTCAGGGAATGTAACCCCATGAAGTTGTTCATGAGCACCTGTGCTCATCCCCCAGCCTGGAAGGAAAGGATCTGAGCCAAAGAGCATACCAAAGACTTTGAGAACTGAGGTAAAAGACCACCACCTAGGACCCAGATTGACTAGTGGATGGTGCACACATCAGACAGATGCAAAAAGCACTGCAACATTTTTGAAAACTAAACTGATACCAGAGCCACAGCCTACAGAAAGTGGACTCATTCTAAACCTAATGAAGTCATTTGCCTGCTAAAACAAAAACATCAAAATTCCCCATACGATGTAAACAAGACCAATAGATTCATAACATACTATTCAAAATTCCAGGATACAGTTCAGAATTACTTGGTAAAACAACAACCAGGGAAATCTAAACTCGCATTGGGAAGAAAAAGCAATCAAACGATGTTAACACTGAGATAACACTTCGGGTAGAATCATATGACCAAGACTTTAAAGCAGGTGATATAGTGTTCCGGTGAGCAATGGTGAACACTTTTGAGATGAATGGAAAAATACGAAGTCCCTGAAAAAACAGAGGTATAAAGAAGAGCCAAAGAAATATATTAGAACTGGAAAATACAGTAACCAAAATAAAAACCTGACTGGGTGAGCTCACTGGCAGAATGGAGGTGACAGTGGAGTCCATGAACTTGAAGAGAGATCAATAGAAATGACCCCATCTGAAGAAGAGAGAGAAAAAGACTCTGGGAGGTTGGAGAGAACAGAGCTTCAGGGACCTGTGAGACAGTAACAGAAAGTCTAACTTTTATGTCACTAGAGTTGCAAAAAAGAGGAGGAGAACCAGACTGAAAAAAATATTGGAAGAAATCATGTGGTTGTCGTCATGAGCACTGGGTGTTGTATGTAAGTGATGATTACTGAATTCTCCTGAAACTAATATTTCATTATGCATTAACTAATTGGAATTTAAGTCAAAACTTGAAACAAACAAACAAAAAAGAAAGAATGTGAAAACTTCCCATGTTTGGCAGAAGACATAAACTAATCGATTTTTAAAAAGCTGAGTGAAGCCAAACAGAATAAACCCAAAGAAATCCACTCCCAGACACATTATAATCAAACTTTTGGAAACAAAAAATGAATTTAAAAATCTTAAAAGTAGCCAGAGAAAAATGATTTATTCTAAGGGAAAATTATTCAAATGATGATACATTTCTCATCAGAAACCATGGAGACCAGAGAAAGTGCAATCGTGTTTCTCAAGTACTCAAAGAAAAGATTTAACTCGAATTTTTATATCTAGCAAAAAAGAAAGTCTTTGTAATAAAGATAAAACAAAGACACTTTTAGATGAGAGAAAACTAAGAGAATTCATTGCCAGCAGACCTGCTCTGAAATCATTGGTGAAGGAACTTATTCAGACAGAAGGGAAATGGTACCAGAAAGAAACTTGGAACATGAAGAGTGAACGAAGAACAAAAGAAATGTAAGTATAATAGGCTTTCTTTCTCCTCTTGAGTTTACGAAATATATTGATACCATCATCTGATAAAGTTTTCATTGTGTGTAGGTGTAATATGTAAGACAACTGCAACATGAAAAGAAGAAAGAAAAGAGACCTATATGGATTTGTACACTCCATTTAATGTGATAAAATTTTGATTTTAAGTATATTATCATCCTTAACTATGAACTATACAAAGAATTGTCAAAAATGCAATTAATTAATTTATTAATAAAAATTGTTCATGGGTGCCTGGGTGGCTCAGTTGGTTGTGTGTCTGACTCTTGATTTCAGCTCAGGTAACGATAGCAGGGTCATGGGATTGAGCCCTGCATCGCTGGGTGTGGTGCTTGCTTAAGATTTTCTCTCTTTTTCTCTCCTTCTGCCCCCTCCCCTACTTGTGCTCTTTCCCTCTCTTTCTCTCAAATTAAAAAACATGCTCCAATTCCCCAAAAGAGGGGAGAAAAATGGGGAAGAAGAAGGAAAAACAGAGGGAACAGACAGAAAACAAATAATAAAATGTAAACCTGAGTCCAAACATACTAATAACTACGTTAAATGTGTATACACCAGTTAAAAGACAAAGTATCACAATGGATATTTTAAATGATGCAACTCTATAAAGTATCTTCAAGAAACTCACTTCAAATATAGGTAGATTAAAAGTAGAAAAATGGCAAAAGATATACCACTCAAACAATAATCAAAAGAAATTTAGAGTGGCTATATTAATAGCAGAAAATTAGACATCAGAGCAAAGAAAATTACTAGGGATAAAGAGGAACTTTACATAATGATAAAAGAGCTAATTCACTAAGAAGAGATAATCCAAAATGTGTACGCACCTAACAACAGTGCTTCAGAATACCTGAAGCAACAGCTGGCAGAGCTGAAAGGAGAGACAGACAATCCATAATTATACTTGGCAACTCTAACACTCCTTTCCCAGTAATTGATAGAAATATTGGGCAGAAAATCAGCAAGGATATGGAGGAACTGACAACCGACTGGATCTAATTGATATTTTATAGAACGCTCCCCCCAGCAATAGTTCAATCCACATTCTTTTCAAGTGCACATGGAACCTTTGGCAAAATAGACAATATTCTGGATCATAAAAGGAACCTTAATTTAACAGATTTAAAATCATACAAAGTAAGTTCTCTAACCATAATGGAATTAAACCAGAAGTCAATAAGAGAACGATAACAGGAAAATCTGCAAGTACTTGGAAATTCAACAACAAATTTCTAAATAATGCATGGGTCAGAGAGGGTCTTAAGTAAAACTAGAAAATATTTTGAACTGAGTGAAAATGAAACATATCAAACAGTGATTGAAACAATATATACTGTAATGTGTACTATCATACAAAGTAGGCCACTTACCGATATTTGAATGCTGACACCATTATTTATTCATCATAGACACACACAAAATCCATACAATACTCAAATAGTGAGTATCAAGGCATTGTATATTCACCTAGTTGGTAAAATAGGCTAGTTAATTTGGCAGGTAAGTATTAAATAATCATAATAATTACAATCAGGTGACTATTTCAAGGAGAAAGTAGAAAACCTAACAAAGTAGGATGATGCAGCTAAAGCAGTGCTTAGAGGGAAATTGATAGCATTAGATGTTTCTGTTATGGAACAAGAAAGGTCTCATCAGTCTGAGTTTCTGCCTAAAGGAAAGAAAAAAGAAGAGAAAATGAACCCACAGCAAGCAGAAGGAAGGAAATAGTGAAGATCAGACCACAGATTCTAAAAAGCATAACAAGGGGAAACTATCCATATTTGATAGCTTAGAGATAGTGGACCAGTTCCTCACAAGTCATAAACTATAGAAATCCATCTAAGGTGAAATGGAGGGTGCCTGGGTGGCTCAGTCGATTGAGCATCCAACTCTTGATTGTGGCTCAGGTCATGATCCCAGGGTCGTGGGATCAAGCCCTGTGTCAGGCTCTGCGCTGAGCATGGAGCCTGCTTAAGATATTTGTTCTCTCTCTCTCTCTTTCTCTGTCTCTCTCTCTTTCTCTTTCTCTCTCTCCTCTCCCTCCCTCCCTCCTGCTGCCACTCTCCCTCACTAACGCAGTCTGTCTCTCTCTCTCTCTCTCTCTCTCTCTGTGTGTGTGTGTACATGTATGAAATGGATAACCTCAACACTCCTCTATCTGTTAATTGAATTCGTAATTAAAAAGAATAAAATTGGAGGACTCATTTGAAAACTTGTAATAATATAAGTACAATAATCTTGGAAGTATGGTATTGGCAAAAGGAGAGGCACCTAGTCCAATGGAAGAGAATTCACACAAGTGTGATTCACACAAGTGTTACTGTTTGCTTTTTGACAAAGATACATAGTTTAAGAGAGAATATATAGTTCTCTCAACAAGTGATGTTAAAAAATTAACTTTGATGGGGTGCCTGGGTGGCTTAGTCGGTTAGGTGGCCGACTTCGGCTCAGGTCATGATCTCGTGGTTCATGGGTTCGAGCCCCACATCAGGCTCTGTGCTGACAGCTCAGAGCCTGGAGCCTGCCTCAGAATCTGTGACTCCCCCTCTCTCTCTGTCCTCTTCCCATCTCATGCTCTGTCTCTGTCTCTCAATAAATAAACCTTAAAAAAAATTTATAAAAAAAAATTAACTTTGACCATATGCAGAAAAAACGAACTTTGACTTAAATCTATTACATTATACAAAAATTAGCTGAAAATGTATCAGTTCTAAATGATCCATGAAATTCATGATCCATGAAATTTTAAAAATTCATCTGGACTGTATCAAAATAAAAACCTTTGCTTTACAAAAGATATTCTTTTTTTAAGTTTACTTATTTACCTTGAGAGAGAGAGAAAGCATGAATGAGGGACAGAGAATCCCAAGTAGGCTCTGTGCTGTCAGTGCAGAGCCCAATATGGGGCTCGATCCCACTAGCAACAAGGTCATGATCTGAGCCAAAAATCAAGAGTTGGACGCTTCACCGACCGAGCCACCCAGGGGCGCCTGGGTGGCTCAGTCGGTTAAGCGTCCGACTTCGGCTCAGGTCACGATCTCGCAGTATGTGAGTTCGAGCCCCGCGTCGGGCTCTGTGCTGACTGCTCAGAGCCTGGAGCCTGTTTCAGATTCTGTGTCTCCCTCTCTCTCTCTGATCCTCCCCCGTTCATGCTCTGTCTCTCTCTGTCTCAAAAATAAATAAATGTTAAATAAATAAATAAATAAATAAATAAATAAATAAATAGAAAAAACAATAACAAGACACTAAGTTGGACAAAATACACAAATCACATATCCACAAAATGACCTGTATCCAGTATATACAAAGAACTCTCCCAATTCTATAGCAAAAAAGCAGACAGTCTAATTTAAAAATAAATAAAAATGATTGAATGGATGCTTCACTAAAGAGGATATAAGGATGACAGATACACATGGGAAAAGTTGTTCACCAACACTAGCATCAGGGAGCTGCAAATTGAAACCATGACAGGATACCACCCTACAGCTATTTGAGTGGCTGAAATATAAAACACGGTACCAGATGCTGGTGTGGATGTGGAGCAACAGGAGCTTTTATCTGTTCCCGGTGAGAAAGTTAAATGGTGCCCCCAGTCTGGAAACAGTTTGGCAGTTTCCTATAAAGATAAATACATATTTAAACCATATGACCTAGCAATCCTCCTGGGTATTTACCCTAGAGAAATGAGAACACATGCTCATTAAAAAAAAAAAAAACTGTACATAAATGTTTATAAGCACAATTGATGATAGCCAAAGACTGGAAACAACCCAAATATACTTAAGTAGATAAATGAATAAACTGGGGTACTTTGATACCATGGAGTATTACTCAGCAGTGAAAAGGAATGGACTGCTGATACACCCCACATCTTGATGGATCTTAAAGGCATTGTGCTGACTGAAGAACGCCAGACTCACAAGGCTACAAGCTGCATAAACCCCTTTCTAGGGCATTCCTGAAAAGATAGGATTGTAATGATTGAGAACCGATCAGTGGTTGTCATGGATTAGAAAGTGGTGTGAGTACTAAGGGGCAGCAGGAGGGAGTTTTGGGGGTGATGGAAGTGTCAGATATCGTGATTGTAATGAGTGTTAACATGTGTTAAAAGTCAGAGAACTGCATTCCTCTCCCAAATCAATTCTGTGGTGATAGGTGTTTTTTTTTTTTTTTAAGTTTATTTATTTTGAGAGCGAGCGGGTGGGGGGAGAGGGAGAAAATAGAATCCCAAGCAGGCTCTGCATTAGCAGCGTGGAGTCTGACGCTCAACCAGCTAAGCCACCCAGGCACCCCTTGGTGATAACTTTAAAAGTAAGAATTGAAGCAAATCAAAATTTTTTGGCATGGTGATAAAAAGATGTAACTCTGCTTGAAGGACCTTCTAAAATAAAAGGATTCCTTTTATACATAAAAGAAGTTACATGTATTAAGTGTCCAGCATTGATGTCACCATGAGTTGAGTTCCAAAGCTGCCAGGCTGAAAACCAGGCACACCTAAACAGTTATGTCATTGGGAGCCCCTGCTAAGCTACTTGTCAAGGAATCTACACTGTGGAGGAAATATCCAACTATGACCCATTAATGTTCTCATCGCTAGAGTCAACACAAAGAAAGGTCTTTCCTAGCCTTAGCCTAAGAAATGGGTGGAATAGATTTGGGCATCAGAGTGCTAGGCCACTCATGCAAGTTCTAATGTATTAAGAATGTAAAGCCTTGAGGGGCACCTGGGTGGCTCAGTCGGTTAAGCATCCAGCTCCTGATTTCGACTCAGGTCATCATCATCTTGCAGTTCGTGAGATCAAGCCCCACTGTCAGCACAGAGCCTGCTTGGGATTCTCTCTTCCCTCTTTCTCTTCCCCTCCCCAGCTCTCTCTGTCTCTCTCTCTCTGTCTCTCTCCCTCTCTCAAAATAAATATATTTTTAAAAGAATGTAAAGCCTTTAAAACATGACAATGTTTTGAATAGGAGATTCTGGATATTGGAGCAATGTGATTTTTTCACAATGGTCAGGAGAGTTCAGGAATCTCTGTGTTTTTTTATGCAGTATAGACATGTGTTTGCCTATAGTTTCCGTTCTTTTGTTTATTGGGCAGGGGGCAGACATAACATCATAGAGAACAAGAAAATTTCAGTCCTGATATGTTTTGTCTTCATCTCACCATAGCCAGCATTCTGGAATCTCTTTCAAACATGTACCTTCCTGTTGGTTAAAGGTGATTATTTAAAAACAAACAGACCACACGAAAAAACACAGTTTCTAAATTTTTGTAATAGTAATTGGAAATGTAAATTAGTTTCAATCATATTCCTTTTGTTCTCCTGGTTTAAAATTCATGGTTACGGTTATTTTACATTCACAACTGTTAAAACAGTGTGGCTGAGCAAGGTGAAATGGTTTAAGGTGGGAGCCTATTGGCAGGTGAGACCCCCTACAGGCCTGTTCCTGACAGCAAGCCCAAGTTGCCTCCACCAGCTTCTGCCCGCTTGTGCTAGCTCTAAAGGGGAACAGTTTTCCAACAACGATGTTTTCTTTCCTTCTCTGTTATAATGGTTGTGATTGTATGCCATTTCATATTAGGCTTAGCAAATTTACATCTTCATCTTCAGCTGATAATGTACCACTTTGCTCTTTTTGTTTCTGTTTGGAGAGCATAGGGTTCTAGCTCCTACACTGTGGATATACCTCGTGGGATTTTATTAGCATTAAAAAGTGTTTGAAGCTGAATTCTATGGGTGGGACTGCAGACCTTATCCAAAGATATCTCTGGAGTATTTCCACTTTTATCTACTTTATTTATGAGGTTGCTGTATTAAAGTTTATCTGTAAAAATAGGTTCCATTACTAAGAAACTGTTTGAAAACCACTCACCTGGACAGATAAAATTCACAGATAATGAGAACTTGAATTCATCACCAATCATCTCCACTTCCCATCCCTCTAAACTTTTAGAGTGTTGCTAACAGAAACATTTGACTGATTTTATGCCTTATTTACTCACTATGGGCACAGTGTTTATTAAATACCTACTATATTCCAGTACCAAATTACAAGAAGGTGTATTACTTTTTCTCACTTCGCTGGTTGAAAAACTGCTGAGAAGTGAAGTGGTCTAAGGCAGGAAAGGGGAAGAATAAGGATGTGGATTATCTGCATCCGATTAATTGAGCACCGCAGTGTGTGCGTTCAAGGTGGCGGTGACTCAAGTGAGATAGGTGGGTGGTAACAAATGATTTGAGAGAAACAGACCTGCTGGAGCTCAGATAGAGGCACTTCTGTTATAGTCATTGAGAATTACAGAACAATTAGAGCCGAGAGGAATGCAGAAAAAAAACAATACACTTTTTCTTGTCAATGTAACCTGCCAGAGAATCAAATAAAATGCAAGCATTATGTAGGCTTAGGAACTAGGGAATGCTTCATTGTTGATCCTCGAACTTTTCTGTTCAAACCCCAGGTAGAGAATGATAGAGCATGAAAGGTGAGATGGAAAAACGAACTGAGGAATGGGATCTTAAATCTGTTGAAGCTGGAATGAAGCCTGTCTCAGGAAACTGAGGACAATTTTTTTTTTAAGGGGAGGGAAAGCATTAGTAGGATATATTATCAAAGGGCTTCCCACGCTTTACAACCTAGATGTATAGAGCCTGGGCAGGTTTTTTGTTTCTGTTTTTCTGATTTTTTTTCAGATATAATTTCTTTAAAAACTTTGTTTAATGTTTATTTATTTTTGAGAGAGAGAGACACACACACATAGAATCCAAAGCAGCCTCCAGGCTGTCAGCACAGAGCCCGACGCAGGGCTCGAACCCATGGACCGCGAGATCACAACCTGAGTCAAAGTCGGAGGCTTAACCGACTGAGCCACCCAGGTGCCCCATAGTCTCAAAGCTTTTTAAGAAAAAGTTATAGGAAATTGCTGTTTCCTTCATTTTAGGTGAAAGCAGTTGAGAGAAAACACATTCATAGCTATGTGTTTTATTCCAGGAAAAGTATATTAGCCAGTTTTTTTGTTTAACACTTCTCTGTAGAATGGTGTGGTTTCCTATTGAACGTAGAAGGCATTCTAGGTAAGTTTTCCATAGGAAAGACCAGGTCTTGGTTACAAGCAAGCTTCATTTCTAATTAAACAAGTGTCTAATACTGTGATTTTTATAATGCACTCTGAAAAGAAAGGACAAAAAACAGCCAGATCAGATTTTTGTTGGCTGTTTTTTCAGTGCTGGTGTCATTCTGGAAAATTGGAATAACGTAGACAAGGAATTAGTGAATTACACATGCATATGTGTTAATACCCTCCCTTTTGTTATGGTTTTTTTTATTGTTTACCAAAATTAATTGATATTTGAAAAGTATATGTACATTGAGGTGTTACTGATTGTTTTATTGTACAAAACATCGTGCAGGAAAATCACGAGACATCTACCATGAGTCATTATGTAATGGGTTTCAGTAACTAAGTCATGTTAATAGCTACCTGAAATTCCCTATAGAAAGTCCAAACCATTGGATCCACTAAATGATCTCTCAATAAGTAAATTATTTCTTATCATGTATTATGATGGTGACTGGTTAGGAAAGGAAATCTGTGATCTTAGCACCTAGTGGCCATGTTGGGTCTAAGATACATGGATCTGTTTCCATTGACTTTGCTGGCTAGAATAAGATAATGACCAAAGGTAGTTTGACCAGTAGAACTGAATACTAACAAAAACTCATTCTTAACTAAGGAAATAGGAAGACAAGGAAAGCATAAATGTTAAATCTGCTTATGCCTACTGTACTTCTCTTCTGTCCTGCCATCAATTATAAGGTAAATACTACTGATTTAGTGGTAGCATTTCAGGGGAAAAGAAATTTGTTAGCAAGGATAGCGGCTATAAAATACATCTTTGTTTCAGAAGCATTAGGATGTGATGATAGGTGTCTTAGAAGCAAGGCAAGGACTTCAGTAATAGCCAAGGCATACTGAATGGTTATCACATGCTGAACAGTACACTTTTGCCAAACACCTTATAAGCATTATCCGTTTAGTCCTCACAGCACTCTCATGGGTATTTCACAGATGGGGAAACTGGGGCTTGGAGAAGTTAAGTGGCTCATCCAGGGACTCCACTTACAGTAAATGTCGGAGCCAGGATTTAAGGCAGTGTGTTCAACTCTAGAAGCCACACAGTTAACCACTGTTTTGTACATTTACCCTCTATCATTAACATAACACCTTACACCAAAAGGAAAAATTTAGAGCCATCAGCAAAGGCCTCTCCAGATCTACCTCTTTGCTTTTTATTTTACTTTATTTTTTTATGAGTTTTTTTTTTTTTTATTTTAGAGAGAGCATGCGAGCAGGGGAGAGGGAGAGGGGAAGAGAGGAGGAGAAGGTGAGAGAGAGAGAGAGAGAGAGAGAGAGAGGGAGGGAGGGAGGGAGGGAAGGAGGGAGGGAAGGAGTGAATCTTAAGCAGGCTCCAGGCACAGCGCGGAGCCCTGCACGAGGCTCATTCCCATAACCCTGGAATCATGACCAGAGCTAAAATCAAGAGTCAGGTACTCAACCGACTGAGCCACCCAGGCGCCCCTACGTTTTAAAGTGATAACTGACTTTCCCCAACAAAAAACAAACACCATATTTAAAGTATTTGTCAGCATCACTGTTGGTATTTATTGTTGTGTATGTGAGTCTACAATATCATGTGAAACTATTGGTCACTTTAAAACAATTTTCATAGCTACAGTATCTGTCTTCTAATAGGCTGTAAGGTGTATAACCTCATTACAGACTGACATATAAAGACACTAGAACAAAACAAAGACTGTAGAGGTACATTAAGGGTTTGTCGTAGCCAAATGTAACCAAAAAAAATTTTTAACTAAACATATACTATTTATGGTTGCAGACACTGTTGTAAGCATTTTCTCTATTTAAGCTCTTAATGTGCATTATAATTCTGTGAGGCACTGTTGTCATCCCTGTTTTACAGATGAGGAAATAGACCGACAGCTTAGATGCCTTGCCCAAGATCACATATCTGCTCAAGGGTAGAACCAGGATTTGGATCTGGACTGGTTCCAGAGTCTGTGGTCTTAAGAACCACACTATATTGGCCTCATTTCATATTTTGACATTTAGTAGTTTAAAATATCTTGGTTTCAGTGAGTGCCCTTCTTGTAAAAAATTTATGCCGCTGGTCTCCTCATCCTCCCTGTACCGGAAGCTCGGGAGTCCTGGGGTAATGATATAATCCTGTCCTCTAAGGGATTGCAGGACTTTTTTTTTTTTATATGAAATTTATTGACAAATTGGTTTCCATACAACACCCAGTGCTCATCCCAAAAGGTGCCCTCCTCAATACCCATCACCCACCCTCTCCTCCCTCCCACCCCCCATCAACCCTCAGTTTGTTCTCCGTTTTTAAGAGTCTCTTATGCTTTGGCTCTCTCCCACTCTAACCTCTTTTTTTTTTTTTTTTCCTTCCCCTCCCCCATGGGTTCCTGTTAAGTTTCTCAGGATCCACATAAGAGTGAAACCATATGGTATCTGTCTTTCTCCGTATGGCTTATTTCACTTAGCATCACACTCTCCAGTTCCATCCACGTTGCTACAAAAGGCCATATTTCATTTTTTCTCATTGCCACGTAGTATTCTATTGTGTATATAAACCACAATTTCTTTATCCATTCATCAGTTGATGGACAGTTAGGCTCTTTCCATAATTTGGCTATTGTTGAGAGTGCTGCTATGAACATTGGGGTACAAGTGCCCCTATGCATCAGCACTCCTGTATCCCTTGGGTAAATTCCTAGCAGTGCTATTGCTGGGTCATAGGGTAGGTCTATTTTTAATTTTCTGAGGAACCTCCACACTGCTTTCCAGAGCGGCTGCACCAATTTGCATTCCCACCAACAGTGCAAGAGGGTTCCCGTTTCTCCACATCCTCTCCAGCATCTATAGTCTCCTGATTTGTTCATTGTGGCCACTCTGACTGGTGTGAGGTGATACCTGAGTGTGGTTTTGATGTGTATTTCCCTGATAAGGAGCGACGCTGAACATCTTTTCATGTGCCTGTTGGCCATCCGGATGTCTTCTTTAGAGAAGTGTCTATTCATGTTTTCTGCCCATTTCTTCACTGGGTTATTTGTTTTTCGGGTGTGGAGTTTGGTGAGCTCTTTATAGATTTTGGATACTAGCCCTTTGTCCGATAGGTCATTTGCGAATGTCTTTTCTAAGGGATTGCAGGACTTTAAACAGAACTGGCATATTAACCACAAAGAGATTAAAAGTGAGGAAATACTTGGTTCGATTTCAACTTGTTAATTGTTGGAGAGATTGTAATCGAGTCAAGTCTTTACTTCTTTACAATAATTGTACTGAAGTCTTACCACCCCATCGTGTTTTTAAAATCACTTGCTTATTTCACCAACGACTTTTAGTTAGAATTACAAGAGTATATTGTTTAGACTTGGCTCTTGAATGAAGCACACCAAAATTTAAAAAGGGAAAAGGAAAAATGCAAATTCTTACAAGTGCCTGTTTGGTTTATTTCAGGAAACTTCCCAGAGGCAAGTGTTTATAGCTAATAGTTATTATACTCAGTACCAGTTACCTAGGACCTATTGTATGCCAGGTACTGTACTCTGTTTTGCACATATTATCACATAATAGCACCTTAAGGTGGTTTTTCCTCCCAGTTTACAAATGAGAGGAGAGGTTACATGGTCTCTGGGCACCTCAGTTTTTTCCTTTGTAAAACAGAGAAGGAGAATGCTTCTTTATGTTCTAATAGAAATTTCTAAGTCCAGATGAAAATGATCTCAAGTGAACATACGGAGGTCCATGTGGAACATAAACTTTACTTTTAAGAACTCACATTTTATATCTTTCCAATCAAAGACATAATGTCTAAAAGGTCCAACGTAGAGGACCAAAGGAGAACAAAAATTATACAATTAAAACGACACAGTTAAATATCGGGTCCCTAGTTAACAACAGCGATACACATTGAAAAGCATCTTCTTCGGCTTGGGCAGTTTCTCCTTGCATGCCTTTACCTCCGGCCCCCAGGCCAGTGCCCTTTGCTTTTGCTGTGTGCTTCGGCCACTTTGACTCATGGTGGGCTGTGCCTGAAACGTGGCATTGTGGCAGCCTAGCCGTGGGAGCGAGGTGCCAGGTGCCTATGTGTGGACTGCTGCTCCGGTACACTAAGCAAGTATTTGAGGTTGAAAACTAGCCACAAAGGAACTGATTAACACAGAGGATGACACAGTGGCAAGTGTATGAATGAAAAGTGGCATATTAAAAAGATCAAGGGGCTTGGACACTGAAAACCTGGAATCAAGTCCTGGCTCTTCCACTTACTAGCTGCATGACATAGGCCAAGTCCATAACCTTTTTGAGTCTCAGCCTTCTTATCTGTAAAATGAAGATAATCAGAATAGCTAGTTCATTTATTGAAGATAACATGGGAGAAAGCATAATGCAAGGGAGATTGATCTCAAAACTAGAAAGTGTCAAATGGATATTAATACATTATGCTAACTTTCATTAAGCCTCTCCTTCAGTAGAGTGTGATTTAACACACTCATAGCATTCAAGAAATCTCTGTCAATTTTAAATAGCATGTATATATGGACTTAACATTTTTACCTTAATTAATCCTACACCAGCCAAGATGTACACCAGCCTACATTTCATGCCAAGATGTGAGATGTTGTTTGGCAATAAAAAACTGTAGCTATCTCAGTCCTACTTATGAGCCATCATTCTACTTTTCACTACAGCCATTTTCCTAAGAGATTATCAAACTGACCATAAGTATCCCATTCACTGACCTGATCTGGGATTGTGAACAGATGACTCCACCTTGATGAGCTGTGTAAATTAAGGCAAATAGTGCTAATTTCGTCCTACCTCACAGAGCTTGTTGTAAGGATCAAATACTTTGAAGAGCATAGCGTACTATACAGGTGCAAGGGACATGCATAAAAAAATGAATGTGATCGTCAGAGGCCTCTCAGTATAGCATCAGAAGTAAAACACAAATAATTCTGTTAGAAAATGGAAGGTAAACATGCCACTAAAAATTTACAGAGGGGTGCCTGGGTGGCTCTGTCATTTGAGTGCCCAACTCCATTTTAAAAAAAAAAATTTTTAATCTTTATTTTTGAAAGAGAGAGAGACAGTGAGCAGGAGAGGGACAGAGAGAGAGGGAGACACAGAATCTGAAGCAGTCTCCAGGCTCCGAGCTGTCAGCACAGAGCCCGATGCAGGGCTCAAACTCACGAACTGTGAGATCATGATGTAAGCCGAAGTCGGTCGCTCAACCAACTGAGCCACCCAGGTGCCCCAAGTGCCCAACTCCATTTTAGCTCAGGTCTTGATCCCAGGGTCGCAAGATTCTTAAGATTCTTTCTCTCTCACCCTCTGCCTCCTCCCTTCCTTGCAGGCTCTCTGTCTCCCTCTCTAAAAGAAGGAAAAAAAAAAAAAGGGCAGTTGTCATGAGGAGGGGGTAGATGAATGGAAATGTCCACATTTGACTGCAATACAGTGTCAGAGAAGGCACACCCATACCAGACTGTCAGCTCCTGCGATCTTACAGTTTCTCTCCTTCTCTGGTGTAGCCTCAGCAGCTAGAACAGTGCCTGGCATGTGATAGATGTTCATTTTGTTGGAAGAATGAACAGTAGTCTTTGTGATCGGTTCAGCGCACTAGCAGTGTGAAGGTAGGCCGACTTTGGCTAACATCCTGTGGCTTGGGTTGGCCATGGCACTCTTGTCCTAGTTGTCCATGTGAAGCAGAACTTGTTCTGAGATGTCACTTAACTCAGAGTTCACCTTAACATCTAGGTCAAATTCCAAAGCCAAATTTTCATCCTAAATGTTAAATCCATTTATTTACAGTAGCCATGTACATTTATTTAGTAACTGTTGATATTACTCATCACAGACCCTCAGGAACCAGTTATTAAGATACTAGAGAGCTAACCAAACATTTTGCCTATTTTTTGTGGGTGAACTGAGAAATGGTAGAGAATTTCTGTTTTAACGAGGTAGATATATTTGGGTTGCTATGCCAGGGAAGAAGGACCAGTGCTAGCTTTTGTTAAAAAAACAAACAAACAAACAAAACACAGGTCAAGTTGTAGTTTTCACTCTAGTTTAGATCCGGAAAGAAACCCTAGAAATTACCTAATCCAGGAAACCCTTCCTTTTTTCCACATAAGATGTCATGAAGAACCCCCATCTGTAAAACAGAATAATGTTTTTTTTCAATATAGATGTCTGTTTTAACTTTATAACATTTTTGTTTGTTCATTTCTCAGTGACAATACTAGTTAATATGGTGCGGTCTTATATATCTTAAAATTTCGCATGTAGTGTATGTGAATGTGCCTATTTTGAATTTCTTCTGATGAATATGTACTTTAATCAATGAAATCATACATTTGGAGAAGCTTCGGGGTTGTACAAATGGAACACATTTGAAAAACACAGATCCAGTCATTTTATAGATCAGCAGGTTGGAACCATAATCTACAGAACCTTATTCTGTCTCCACATGTTGCTTCTTGATATGATGATATTAGTGACATTAATCTGAACACGGTTGACTACTTTAATACTCCCACATTTCAAGGATTTCTCCTACCTATACATAAATGAATGTTTCTAGGCCCTCTTAAGGTTCCAGTGTAATCCGGGGTACCTTACAAACCTTTATTTGTGTATTATTATCTCTTGTGGTTTGAAGTTTGTTTTTAAATTTGTCATTGTGGTATTAATACATGATTATAGGTAGTTGGGTGTTTTGGGGAGGCATGGCATTCACCTAGAAATATGTCATTTGACAAAAAGAATGCTTTTAAAAGGAAGGCAGTAAATTCAAGGTAGAGTCCCAGAATTGTCCTCAGTCCCAGGGAAGACCTCACGGCCAATATTTGGGTATTTCAACATCTGCAGTGTTAAAGCCAGCCTTGTCTCCCAAGATGGAAATTGCCATGTGCAGAATGACTGGATAGAAAATGGTGTACATTCTATATAATCTTCTACTGCAGAATGCGACCAGTGGCACTTCCCCTAAAAAAAATAAATTACCCGAAATTTGCAGCACATTCATATTCAATTTCATCACAGCAGATGCTCATTAGTATGTTGTTATTAATTGGTATTCACTTTAGGTTTTGTTTAAAATGAAGATAATAATTAGGTTTTAATTACTGCATCATTCGTGGGGGGGGTTGTCTGTGGGGAGACGGATAGAGTGAAATGCTTCTTAAAGCCCGGAACTATTTCCTGATGCTTATTCAGCAACGTGTGTTGCCAAAGACTTTGAAAAATAACTTCATCTTTATTAAAAAAATAGGACTAGAATTCTGAAATGAAGAAATTGCTGTGTGTGTTTTTTTAAGCCCATCGTTATCAAGAACTCACTGTGAATTGTCTACTTGATGGACATACTGAATCAGATGATAATGTGCACTACCATTCTTTCTAATCAAATTACCAAAAAGACTTCTTGGAAAAGTAACCCTCACAAGCGGCTGATTAATGAAGTGGTGGCAATGTTTTGTATTAGAACTAATTGAAGTAATCCAAATAAGTTATTTCTGTAGCCTATGGAAATAATTTCCTTTGCAAAGAAGTACAGTGGAATTGGCAAACCAGTATTTTTCCCTCTCTGTTGTTCCATATTTGCAAAATAGCTAAGTTAATACAGATATTGCAAATAAAATGGGGGGGGGGAATCTAATGTGATTGAGAGGCAGGGGAAGCAAGAAAGCTTATTTCAGCCTTTTCGTAATTAAG
The DNA here is from genome assembly GCF_018350175.1 of Felis catus. Taxonomy (NCBI): domain Eukaryota; kingdom Metazoa; phylum Chordata; class Mammalia; order Carnivora; family Felidae; genus Felis; species Felis catus. The sequence goes on from NC_058386.1 coordinate 20,978,316, forward strand.
ACTGATAATTTATATAAGCCTTAAAGGTGTATGGAAAGTAAGGGGTACTGGAATTCTAAAAGCGTATCTTTGCTAAAACACTAGAAATAGCCATTTTTAACACATTCGTAAAAAAGGGGCATTCGTATTCCAGAGTTTAAACATACTCCTTGGATAGAACTTTTTGGAGCACCTCTCACGAGCATGGCATTGGGTTTTCCAAATATATACAAATTCTGACCCCCTGGAACCTTACAGACTAGTTGGGAAAAGTACAGGATCTGTCCTATATGCCCTGTGTGCTGTGTGCCCATTCCTGAGTGGTTTTTTAGCCTCATTTTACCAATGAAAAAATTGATGTGTGACTAGGTGAAGCAGTGTGTCCAGAGTCACCCCAGCCTTTACATGATAGACTGACTTTCAAACCAGATTCAGTCTGACCCCACAACCAGTCTGCCATGGGGAGATACACACGGGAAACATTCAAAATCATTTCAAGGGACTAGTGTTGTATCATTAGGCAATACGTTGAGACTCATTGAGAGGTGGGAGACACATTCTGCGAATCCTTTCTTTCCACATCCATTGAGGGCCAACTATACACCCGGCTCTGGCCTGGGCACCAACAGTGCAGAGGGAAGTTCACATAGACCCTGCCCTCTGGAGCTCACATCCTAGGAGGGGCGAGGGTCATTGAAATAGTGAGGATTACCTGGAGTGTGATCTCTGCGCCAGAGGGATGTGGTAAAGCATTGGCACCCAGAGAAGAGGCGACTGCCTCTTTATCAGGTGCGAAGTGAGCAAACCAAATGCTGGAGGCTTGGCAGGCTCCCCAGAACCTGGGATGACTGTGAGGTCTGATGAGGTAGGTAGAAACAGAGTGCCTCTTGAGGCGGGGCTGGAAGGACAGGCCTGCCCGAGAGGGCAGAATCACCCGGGCCATTGCGCAGAAGGACAGAGCACGAGGCCTGTCTGCCCAGAGAGGGTGATGGTGAGGAGTGGGGCGGGTGTGGGGCCAGGCTGCCACCGGAGAGGCCTGAGGAGAACTCCTGAGTAAGCCTCATGGCTCGAGCTCTCTCTGGTAGATGGTGAGAGTACTAGTAAGCATTTTCCAGCCAGGGCTGTCCTGAGGCAAATTTTCATTTCTAGACTTGTATCTTATGGTCCCTGTGAGCGCCAGCAGGGTTTAGAGTTCTGAATCTGCTTCATGCCATGATGCCTGGAGTAAATTCTGTCCTGAGCTTTTGCAAGGTAATGGGGTTTGATACACCCGTTGTTGTTTTGTTTTACAGTTAGAGTCAGTGCTGGTTTATTTGTGTTCATAGTACAAGAATGATGTTTAATCATCAAAAATACTTTGGGGTAAATTTGGGAATTAGGGCAGTCCATTTTCCTTCCTGATTGATATTGTTCAGGCTTAAACCAAGTGGGCTTGACCTCTGTGAGTATATACTAGTTAATGTGAGAGGGCAGGCCTTGTATCTTCTAGGTTGTATTAGGAAGGTAACTTGAGGTTAAGATTTTGCCGTGGATAATCTCTAGGGTTGTGAACCCACCTCTTCATACCTCAAGGGATTCAATTTAGAAGCAAGTTACGTTTACTTTTGAGTTGATAAAGAGGTAGTTTTAGCTAACTTCTACCCTATCCCTACAAATGAGGGAGAGAGAGAGTAGACTGGTTATATTGCCACAAGAAAATCTTAGATAAAATAAAAACCCATGTATTGTCAAACTAGTTCAAAGTAAAGTCGGTTGAAAACCAATACTAAAACCCCTTTGGAAACAGTTTGGCAGTTGCTACTAAAGCTGCAAATTTGCATGCCCTATGATCCAGCATTTCCATTGGTAGGTGTTAGAATCAACAGAAATGTACACTTATGTGCCTTAAAGGCATGTGCAAGAATATTCACAGCAGCTCCATTCCTAATAGCCAAAAAACTGGAAACCACCTAAATATCCATCATTCATAGAATAGATAAGCAGATTGTGATCTATTCATTCAGTGGAATACTTTATGGCAATGAGAATGAACAAACTCCTTTTATGTGCAACAGTGTGGATGAATCTTGCAAGTAGAATGTTGAGCAAAAAAAGCCAGAGAGAAAAAGAGTGCAAACTATATGATTCTGGGCACATGAAGTTACTGGGTTTTTTTTTATTTTAAGGCAAATCTGTTGTTACCCTTGGTGGGGGAAGATGGTAAGTAGCTGGGAGGGGATGCTGGTAACGTTCTGTTTCTTATTATGGGTGCTGATTACAGAGATGTGTTCACTTTGTACATCAAGCTGCACACTTATTATTTGTGCACTTTTGGTGTATAGATTATAATTCACCAACAAAAAAGCAAATCAGGTTCAACATTGCCCTGTATTTATGTAAGGGAAAATATGTCCTGTCCTATTCTTGAAATAATATGCTTGGACAAGCAACCATCTTCCTCAAAAATGGTTCTCAGGAAATCTCAAGCTATTTTGGTCAGTGTGAATTCCTTTATCTCAAGCCAGGCTGGAGGGGTAAGAGTGCCTGGTTCTAAAAGTTTCTCCAGTACAGATTGTCTATAGCACAGCGATTCTCATCTTAGACTACCCACCAGAATCACCTAGGAGCAATGCCCATCCCCAGCATTCCACTGCATTCTTAGTTGTTCCAGGGGCGAGGTCTGAGCCTCAGTATTTTTTTTAAAAAAGCTCCCAGGTGATTCCGATGTGCAGTCAGGTGAGGGACCACTGATCTAGAGCCTCATCAGAAATCTCAGGAGAGAGACCAGGGACTATAAATAAATGGAAAGAGAACTACCTTGGAGAAAGTGAAGTTTGCATTGTTTCTAATGTAAACCAATTACAGGATTTTACAAAAAGTATCAGAACCAGTGGCATTGAAACATTTTCCTTTTCCTTGAATTTCTCCCACAATATCTTTTAAGTACCTCCTCTGCGCCAGGTCTGTCGGAGTGGAATTCCTTCCCTACCTCTATGTATGTACGGGTCTCACGCTTATTACTGTGTTAACACTCCGAGCAGCCACGTCAAATGCGGAGTGTGATACACACAGTAGCTGTTTCAGCTCAGCATTGTCCTTACAAAATCGCAATCGGCCACTTTGGTACACGATGTTCTAACTATAAAGGGAGACTGAAAGAAGCCTAGGCACCGTGTTGAGTGCAATTTTCAAGGAAAGAGCGAGAAATCGAACATTTTAAACCAATAAGTAAAAGCTAGAGAGAGAAAGAAATGTTAAAATATCATCTTATTTTCTTGAAGTATTTTCCATCCAATCTTGTACAGTCACAATGAGCATTTAAGTGTGAGGGAAAAAAAACCCGTTGAACGTCTCAGAAGACTAGAGGGTGTCAGGTTTCTTGATTAGAAGATTTTATCATCAAAGGCAAAAGAGAAAAGATGGTAATGATAAAAAAAAAAAAGCCCTCCGAGTGATCACAAATTAATGGTGCAAAATCAAGAAAACAAAAGTAGGTGTTATTCTTGTTCATTTAAACTATAGTTTTCTCCATTTCATGTGCGTTCTTTAAAACCACTTAATTGTATTTGACATTGAAAATCTAATAGGGCCTTTTGTTTTCAGCCAATTTACTAATTGCAAAATATGTCAGGAATCAAAAGGGCAGGAGGTGTTGGTATATTTTTTTAAAATATATAACTCCTTTTTAATTTTTTTTCCCTATTTTCCTTATCCATTTAGGCAGTGACTTTCAATTAGCCTGCCTACTAATATCAGGTCACTAAACTCCGTGGCTGACGCTTTATTCCTTCATGTGGGTTGTCACTCGTTTGCTTCAGTTGGCTGGCAAAGGTTGTTGTATATCCATTACCAGCAACACAGCACTTTGCATTTCTGAATTGACAAGCAGCTATATTGACCCAGCGCTTATTATGGGTCAACAGCTGCGTTAACCAACGGAAGGACTGAGGGGCAATTAAAATGAATTGGCAAAAATATATCTTCCTAATTTACTCCAATTTGTTATTTATGCTAACATTGTATGGCTTCTATGGTGACACTAAACAGAATGGACCCAATAATGGCAATTAACATAAAAATATAATGGCTAATCAAATTGACAGCAACTGTTTCTCATCATCTCGACACACAATACATTATCAAAACAAACTATTATGAAGGAGGTAATTTCAGTGTTCTATTCAACCTGCAGCATGTGTGCAGTCAGGGAGATGTGTACCAGCAATTACTGCTGAATCTAAAAAACTAAACAAATAACTTAATCGCTGTCGTCCTCCTTTTTTTTCCCCCCAGGAAGCAGTAATCAGGATTCGCTAAAAATAACTGGTGTATAATAGTATAATGATGATGCATATTGTAGAATAGCTAATAAGAAATAAAATAGGCTTCTAGGTGTATACTTTTTAAAATAGGTTCAGGTAAAGAAAGAGATAGTTGTGGAAGGAGTGGACACAAAAAGAGACAGTAGCCCTGGCTGATGATGAATAGCTCCATGTCGGTTATTCCTGCAGTCTAATATTTATAGATACCCTTTCCAATGGCCAAAGAAGTTTAAAATACACTAAATTTAGTAACAGACTTTATAATGCAGTGAACGGGAAGGTCAGTCATTGAGCTCTAATAAGTGAATGTCAGTCACTTCTGTACCAAGTTGAGTTGACTGTGGTTTTTCATCATTGATAGTGAGCTAGGATCCTTGGATCTAATACTTGGTTACCCAAGAGAGTTCCTTCAAAAGTAATGCTGTTTCCATATCCAATTGTGGATAGTGATTTTCCTGAGGTTCCTACTGGCATGCTCATCTGTGGGCGCCCCTGGACCCAGCTGCATGGATTGTACAAATGGCTTGCTTGTCATGGTCATTCTTGGATTAATTCATTCAGCCAACATCTATCTATAGAGTGCTTACGGTGTTAGTTAGCCGTATGTATGTTTGTCACTGGTGCCGAATCTGGTGCACGATAAGCGCTGATTCGATATTGGTTGGATTTCATGTTCGTCTGAGGCAGCAAGCAAGAGCTGGTAATGTGTTTGTCATTTGAGCTTCTCTCATTTGAGAAGTTCCGAGGGTTCATTTGTTTCACCTCGGTAGGGCACCCCCACCCCCAGAGAAGACACCAAAGCTCTAGTACATTGTCCTTCAGCATGAGGGTTTCTTTCCCAAGTGTCTTACTTCATAGGAAGAAGGAAAGAGAGTTCCTAGGGCAGTTGATCTTAAATAAATAGAAGTGCATTTGAATGTGACTCACCACATAATTCTTACTTCGGTTGTTGAATTGGCTGCATGTGTTTTTCCCCACATAGGGTGGGATACAGTCGCTTAGGAGAGTACCCAGTTTCTCTAGATACCCTGGGGAATATCAGTGTTCATTATATGTTTGCTGAATGAATACTAGTAGTTCGGGCACATCTCCTATGATCTGTTGAGTTAGAACTTGCCAAGGTCACTAAACATTTGTTTTGACATGGGTGGGCTGAAAGACCTTGGTTATTTCATTTCACCTGGTATTTCTGAGGTCATACGTTGCCCACTCAGGACTAGCACAGAACGAGCGGTCAAGGTGTTCCTCATGTCTACACCATGTCATGTCTGTGAGCCAGTCCCTGGCAAAGGCCTTAGATTTCCACCACAAGTCATAAAATTGGGCTCATAGTTTAGCAGTGTATGTTAAACGATTTGCAGAAATTGTTTAACTTCTTGCTACCATGGACAGGTCCCAGTTAGGAAGCACAGTACCACTTTTCCCAATTAACAGTGCAAATTGTAAAGGGTGCATAGGAATTTGCAATTTGACAAAATCAGTTTTTTGACAGCAGGGGCAATCAGTCTGCAGCTTCGCAAGTAGTAATCTGTGATCGAAGTGGCAGGATTTATTCTGAATTATGAAAGGTATGTATGCTATATGAGGGGGACTAGTCATTAGTATGATTCTCTCCTTATTCACCCCCCCTTGTTTAAAACAAGCTACTTGATATAGAAGTCAGAAGTACGGAATACACTCTGTTGCGAGTGATCTCTGTCGCTGCCCTCGCCAGTAGTAGTATTCATTTATTTTCTGTTCTATTGCAGTATTCTGACAAGTCCCTGTACACCCAGCTGTGCTTTTACCGGTACATTTTTGATGCGGACTGTGCACTGGAGAAACTTATTACCGATCATGAGAAAGGTACGTTAAAATACTGTAATTACCGTTGAGTTTAAAGTGGAAATTTGCATCATAAAAGCCAGACCTACTGTCAGGCTGTTCACGCAGCATCACACCGCTGTCTCAGAAGCAGGCCGTGGGGGCCCTTGTGAGCACAGGCTTCCCCTGCATGAGGGGCGGCGGTGTAGGAATCCCCGGCTTTGGTCCCCACAGCCTGTCTCACATTGTTCTCTATTAAAGCAGGGCTTTGGGGGAGGAACATTACAAAAAGGACTCTTTAAATGCTATATTTTGAAAATGCTATTTTCTATAGAGTTTAGTAATTGTAATAAAGTAAGCATAGGCAACGTGATCATTGGACCTACAAAAACCAGACATTACCACAAAAAAATAGACCTGGAGTGTGTCTCTGCTGTTCACTAAAAGCCTAGGTTCATTTTGAAAGAGAGGCATGGGGTGGAGTTCTTTTATTGACTCCATCCTAAGAGTGCATATCTGCGCCTTCGCCCAGATGATCGGGTGCTGCCTGTAACCCTCACACAAGACTTTCAGGCACTGTGGGGCTTAATGGGTCTGGGAAAAGCTTTGTTACATAACAGAGTATTTGAAAATGTCGTGACAAGTGCATGGGTTTTTTTTCTCCTACCTAAAAATCACATTGACAACTTTTTTATTACCTGTAAAAAATAAAAAAGGCAAATTTACACATTTTTCATATTAGTTACCTACAGAGTGTTTATGTTGTTTGTCAGTGAATATCAATTCAACATTTTGTTGGTCGGTATTAAGGCCGGAGGTAACCTTAAGGACATAAAGAAACCTGCTAATACTGCTGGATTTCCTCACATAAGAATCCCCATGCTGCCCTTGATTTGGTCTTAACTGTTTTCAGTTCTAGTCTTAATTGACCAGTTTTTCCATCTACAAGATAGGCTAACAGTTAAGAAAAAATTTTTTAATGTTTATTTTTGAGAGAGAGAGACAGACTGCAAACAGGGGAGGGGCAGAGAGAGAGGGAGACACAGAATCTGAAGCAGGCTCCAGGCTCTGAGCTGTCAGCACAGAGCCCCACATGGGGCTCGAACCCACGAACCGTGAGACCATGACCTGAGCCGAAGTTAGACACTTAACTGACTGAGTCACCCAGGTGCCCCAAGCTAACAATTATTTTTAAAAGGTCTGACTTATTTGGTTTTGCTGTCCTTGGATATGAAACGGTATACTGACTGATGGAGGAAGTTGGTTTGGAAATTAGTATCTTGTTTTTAGATGTTCACCAAGTACTTGGACTATCTCCACAGCATATTTTCAGTGACTGTAAAATTTATGTAATGCGGAAAAAAGTTCCTTCTGTTCATTAGTAACTGGGTTTTTGAACGTCCATTTGTGGCTCATGTTTAGCCTCTTTTTACTTGCAGTATCATTAATAGCTGTTTCTCTTTTACCCCTAAGGACCTTTCCTTAAAGGCATTGTGAGTTGAAAGAATTAAGTACTGATTCTCTGATGAGTACAGTGTGTGTTTCTATCTGGTTTGTTACCTCTTTCCGGGTATTACTATGTTAGAACTTGTTTCCCCTTTACTTCTATCTGAATCTAGCCATTTCAGATTGTTCCCTAGATGTTCTTAGACTCCAAAGGGATGGGGCTGAAATACTCTTTCATGATAAGCAGTTTTCAAAAGTCTGTTGGCTCTTAGAGACATGTAGGAGTGATGTGGAAAGTCACTGGAGACTTACTGTGGCTTTTTAGAGAACGTCAAGGAGTGGTACATTGCTCTTCCAGAAAAACAAGGAGTAGAATAGCTGCTTAGAAGCTTCTTGCTTGGCAAAAGGGGAGAGGTGTTGACAGAATCTGTACCGTCACACAATTTACTGCAGTTCTATTTCACAAGTTTAAGAGTTGGGACACTTTTTTTTGTCATTTGCTTCTAATAAGTACACTATCCAGGAGGTCAAGGTCAAAACGGCACTAAGTGTGAGTTACCGATGGGTTCTTGTACATGTCAGATGGCTAACGAAAATAAGATAAGAGAAGGATTTTAAGTCTGTGTGTCACAGGAGGAACTTTGTGAAATGTTCCTAGAACCTTTTGTTTTACTTACAGAATTTTAATTATGAAACTATTTTTCCTTTTAGCTTCCTTCTTGTTTATTATTCATAAATTGTGCTTTAGGAATGAGTGGATGAGCTGAAATTTACCTGCTCAGGGCGTTTTCAGATCCCTCAGTAATGTTAAGAGGTATTAGGGTATTTGTCAGTAGGGGGTATAAACTAAGACGCTGAGTCATGCTTATCTGTATTCCAAGATCACACGTTTCCAGGTAAGTCATGTTTGATAAGCTCTCTCTGAAGAGTCACCTAGGGGCTTCACCCAGAGATTCTGATTCAGAAGGTGGGGGGTAGAGTTTAGGAAGTTCCATATTTTAGAACGTCCCCCCCCCCCAAACAATTCTCACGTGCAGCCACGTTTGAAAACCTCTGTGCTGCTCACTCTGAAAACATCATCTGGATGGTTTCTAAATAAGAGAATTTGAATCCAAGTTGTAGTCCATGGGGAACAAGTGGAGAAGGAGTCATACAATCCACAGGCTAATAATTAGAGGAAACGTTTGTAAGTGTACGTTAATGTGACCTATAAAAAATTCACTTCTCACTGTATCAGTAGTGTGAAATACTCTGTTCTGATTTGCTGTTCAAGGGAGACTTGCTATAAAAATGAATTGGCAATCTGTGGGATCCAGAGGGCAAACATACTGACCCAGTTTGGACCAAGGCCAGAACTACGGTAGATGTTAACATCAAAAGTCTTGTGAAAAGTGACAGTCACTACACACAGTTGTGTTGAGAATGGAGTCTAAGTATTGTCTGTCCGCACACAACCCTGGAACTAGCATGTGAAATCTGTACTGTAGACTCTTCTTTGCACCGTTTCCTTCTCTAAGATTGTTTTACCATTTCCATTTGTAAAGCCCATAGGTCTTAAGGGTTGTAACTGGATGGTGGTTCTAATGTTTGTTTGAAACTTGGCCTTTTGACTTGGAAAAGTCACAAAGTATTTGAGTTTATTTTTATGGTGAAAAGTGGCTCTTGTCACAGCTTTTTCCTGTACTTTGCTTTCAAACAAAGGTTTACAGGCCGTTAGTCCATAATGTGAATTAACCCCATTTGGTACTTTTCCTTACCTTTAAAATGCTAAAGGACTGTTACTCACTTTGGTGAAGTGTTTACTGCATATTCACTGTAACTACATGACATTTTTAAAAATCTTATTTCTGTAGGACTTTGCCGTTATTATTGTAACTGCTCCAGAATGTACACAGATGGCATAATAGAGCCAGAGAAAGTTTTAGAGGAACATAGTGGCAATAGATGAGGTAAAACTCCCATTTCCACCATGGCATCACTAAATGGTCCCATTTGACTGCCTCATCCCATGGGGCCTTGACCTGAGTAGGGATAAGTGGAACCATTTGGGGGAGACGTGAATTCATTCACATCTTGTCCCAATTGTCTAAATTAAGTTTGCTTAAAAATGCGAGAACATGGGGCACCCGGGTGGCTCAGTTGGTTAAGTGTCCAACTTTGGCTCAGGTCATGGTCTCACAGTTCGTGGGTTCAAGCCCCGCATCGGGCTCTGTGCTGACAGCTCGGAGCCTGGAGCCTGCTTCGGACTCTGTGTCTCCCTCTCTATCTGCCCCTCCCCCACTCGCACTCTGCCTCTGTCTCATAAATAAATAAACATTTAAAAAAATTAAAAACAAAATGTGAGAACAGAGAGAGTCTCTTAGTTTTCTCACCTGAGCTTTTTTATTTCGTTTATTCAGCAATGGTAAAAACAGTACGTACATATTTTCCTTTACGTGTTGAGGGCCATCCCCGATGTCAAAGGAACTAAGATGGCCAATGTTCCCTGCCCTGGAGGAGCTTAGAGTCCATTGTAGACAGATTCAGCAGCAAAGTATGATAAACTCCCAATCTGGCCAGATTAGGATTATTACAGAAGCAAAGGATGGGAGCCACTACTTGCCTTTGTTTTTGGTAGATTCATTGTTAAGGGAGTTTTAGCTTCACAGCAAAATTGAACGGAAGGTACAGAGATTTCCCATGTATGTACCCACTGCTCCCACACATGCACAGCCTCCCTCATCGTCAACATCCCCCACCAAAGTGGCACATTTGTTACATCTGATGAAGCTGCACCGACACAGCATTATCGTCTACCTTAGGGTTCACTCATGGTGTTGGACATTGGTTGGACAAATCTGTGACGTGTATCCACCATTATAGTATCCTAGTGTCGTTTCGCTGCTCCTCAATCCTCTGTGCTCGCCCTCATCGTCCCTCCCTCCCCACTAACCCCTGGCAAGCACTGATCTTTTTGCTGTCTTTATAGTTTTCACTTTCCAGAACATCATGTATTTGGAATCATAGAGTATGCAGCCTTTTCGGATTGACTTCTTCCACTTAGTAAGATGCATTTTAAGTTTCGTCTGTGTCTTTTCATGACTCGATAGTTCATTTTTTAGTGCTGGATAATACTCCTTTATTTGGATGTACCACATTTTACGTATCGATTCACCTACTGAGGGACACTTTGGTTTCCAAGTTTTGGCAGTTCTGAGTAAAGCTGTTATAAACGTTCGTATGCAGGTTTTTATGTAGACATAAGTTTTCAATTCCTTTGGGTAAATCCTAAATGCCAGGGAGCATGACTGCCGGCTTATATGGTAAGAGCATGTTTAGTTTTATATAAGAAACTTACTTCCAGAGTGGCTCTACCATTTTGCATTCCCACTACCAGTAAATGAGAGTTCCTGCTGCTCCACATCCTCACCAACATTTGGTATTGTCAGTGTTCTGGGTTTTGGCCAAGCTAATAGATGTGTAGTGGTATCTCATTGTTGCAAGTTGCATCTCCCTGATGACATGTGATATGGAGCGTCTTTTCATACGCTTATTTGCCATTTGTATATCTTCTTTGATGAGGTGTCTTTGGCTCACTTTTTAATTAAGTTGCTTGTTTTTTATTGTTGTGTTTTAAGGGTTCTTTGTATATTTCAGATAATGGTCCTTTATCAGATATGTCTTTTGTAAATATTTGCTCCCATTGTGTGACTTTTCGTTTCATTCTCTTGAGCACTAATTGCCTTTTCACGTTAGTGTTTGAAGAGCAAAATAAAACTTTTTTTCTGTTTCTCTGCTCTTCCCGGATGCTTCTCTTCTCTCCCTCTCTGTCAGCTATTGGTAATAGGATGCTGTATTAGTCTGCAATGCCTGCCGTAACAAGGTACCACAGACTGGGTGGCATAAACACAAATCTATTTCCTGCCAGTCCTGGAGGCTAGAATCCTGAAATCAAGGTGTCAGCAGGCTTGCTTTTTTCTGAGGCCTCTCTCTGTGGTTTGTAGATGGCCATCTTCTCCCTGTCTTCGCGTGGTCTTCCCTCTGTATGTATCTGTGTCCTAATCTCCTTTTCTTAAACGACCAGTCAGTCCTCTTGGCTTAGGGCCCACCCGGGTGACTTCATTTTAACATAATTGCCTCGTTAAAGGCCCTGTCTCCAAATATAGTCATATTTTCAGGTACTGGGTGTTAGGATTTTGAACTCCCCCTCCCAGTTTATTTGGCGGGGGGGAAGCACAATTCAGCCAGTAATGGATGACCTTCTTGGTGAATTTTTCCATAAATCCCTTTCAGTCTATTGGGTTTGTCTCTGTCAGAATTGAAACACCAGGATTTAGGACTCTGTTGAAGAAAGGAATTGGAGCTAAGTATAAAGGGTTAGCGCCAAGAAGCCGCTGTGACCGTAACCTTATGAAAAGGCTTCTTTAGGGAAGCCCAGTTTCTCAATGGAGTCTCTTTAGGCCTAGAAGGACCGTTCTTCAGGTCACCCCTGTTTCTTGCCAAGGGATGTGGGCGGCCACAGCCTGTCAGGGTTGCTTTTCTCCTCTCTCCTGTCAGCCAGGTGAAATCTCACACGCATTTACCCTCTCATGGTCCTCATGACAGCCCTGTGAGGTGACCGTGGGTCGTCCTCCATTACATTGATGAAGAAACTGAGTTCTGTAAAGCAAGCTTCGTTCCTTCACATTCCCACAGCACCCTTTAAGTGCCCTTCTCACAGGACTTGCCCTGAATTGTTTTGACTTTCTCTTTCGCTGAGTTCATTGAGGCAGAGGGTCGTCTCTTGCTTACCTCACTTTGCACACTCACTAAATTTATGTTGAATGAATTCTTAGTAGAAAATAAGACCACACAAGGAGTTTCAAGGATTTTGGAGCAGTTAGTCCTCGGAAGCAATTCTGTCCATAAATAGAGGGTAGTTAGTGTGCATTAAAAATTCTAGATCCTCCTATATTGCTTGGCTTGATTCAGGTGTGCCATAAATTAATGTAACTGAAGTTCCTTGACCTTTCCAGATTTCATATCTGTCGTTCAGCTCTTTGCAAGTTTTGCTGAAGACAAGTGACTGTAGCTCTCATTTTGCTGATGACAAAAGAATTTTGATGACAAAATCGAAAGAATATCAAGTCACTTAACTAGTGAGTGAGCCAGACTGACTGTTCCCTCACCCACACTGCCACAGGGTCCTGTTCTTTGCTCACCCTCAGCTAAATAGTTAGATTTATGAAGTGTAGTAATAATTGTATTACTTCACAGAGAATGGACACCCAAAAGAGAGACAACAGCTAGTACTGAAAAGTGAAGGAATCTAAAGAAGTGATACAGGTTTTTTTAGTGAGAAAATTAGAGTTTTATGGAAGAAATTACATGCTTTACTGTCTTTGGGAGTTTGGAGATTTCTCAGGGTCCCCTTTCAATGTTAAGAACTTCCCTTATTTTCCCAAACTTTGAAAGCAGAAGAGTTTTATCGTTGCTGGAAGTACAGAAATAAAAGTAGCAAAGAGCCCCTGGAGTCCTCTCTAAGCCATTCGTGGTTCGAGAATTTACTTTGTTAAATCCTAGCAAGGCATTAAAAAGAAGCCTGTGTCAGAGAGACTGGTCCAGTTCTTCTTATATCACTTTTTAAATTTATTTTTTATTATTTTTTATTGTTTTATTTACTTTTGAGAGAGAGAGCATGAGCAGGGGAGGGGCAGAGAGAGAGGGAGAGAGAGAACCTGTAGTGGGCTCTGTGCTGACAGCACAGAGCTCGCGTCAGATCCTCTGTCCCCGTCTCTTTCTGCCCCTCCCCCACTCACAGTCTCTTCCTCTCTCTCAAAAATAAACATTAAAAAAAAAACAAAAAATGAGCCACGTTTTGCTTTGTTTTTTAAACTATTCTTTTAATTAATTTAAGTGAACTTTTATCTTAGGAAACTAATGTGGCAATTCACAACATAGTTAGCTATCTGTTTATGAGTAGGGGGTGATTGTAGAAGCACTTAAAAATTTTGATAATAGAAAAAGTGGTCCATAGAACCCTGACTTTCTGAGGGGGGTTGTTGCTGATGTTACTAGACATTACATAGTTTTAATCTTTAATGATTTAGGGAAACACTAACAATATCATGTTTAAGTCCAACAGTATGTAGCCATTATACTAATTTGTTGTTTGTATGCAAGGTGGAAAAATTACTAAGAAACACTGGAGTTGTTTACAGTTGTCATCTCTCTGTGGATTGTAGGTAATATTTATTTTCTCCTTTATACTTGTATATACGTTCTAAATTATATCATCTGAGCATGTACTGCTTTTATAGCAAGAAACAAATTATAAACCCTGAAATTTTACAAATAAATATTTTACAGAACTTGAAATAATTATTGCACTGATTTAGCAGTTGAGGGAGAAAATAACCTACAGAAGAACCCAAATCAGCTTGTTCTCTGTTCATTTTTTTCCCAAGTCAAACCGAAGACCTTGTTACTCAAAATGTGATCAGTATACCAGCAGCATAGGCATCACCTGGAACCTTGTTAGAAATGCAAAATATCAGGTCCTCCGCAGACCTTCTGCTACAGCATCTGCATTTTAACAAGATTCCCAGGTGATTCCTAGGTATATTAAACTTTGATAAGCACTGATTCAAGTCGCTCGGAACAACTAAAGCCTATTTCCTTTTTACTCGTCCATTGATTAGGGCCATCCTTTTGGCAAAATTTTCAAATGACAAGTATGCAGACTTCCTTCCAAGAAGGCCTACCCAGGTTTCAGGTAGAATTGGTAGGACAGCCTGGTCTTTTGAAATACATTTTATAATTAAGCTTCAAAATGTAGCGCCCCCCCCCCCCCGCCCCAGGGCAAGGGGGGGGGGCAAGAAAGCATGAGTTCTTCCACTTTGTTTCTTACCTAAGTGAGAAGAAAAGTAAAGGAGAAATAAACCAAGGTTTTGAAAATGGCTTGCAGCTTCTCAAGATCAGTGGCTTACAAGGAAAGAACTAGAATACAGTCCTACCCCCACTTCATGTAAGCGCCGCTCTGTATGTGCCCGAAGTTTTACCCAGTCACCGCGTTCTTGGCCTCATTACAACATTGATCTGGCACCTTTGGAAAGACTTCAGGGCATTGAACTAGAATTTTTTTGACTTGAAAAACAAGATTCCATTTCTTATATTTTGCGACTAAAAGGTTTACTTGGGAATTTGCTTTTCCTTATGTTGCTGACTTTTCTATTTTTTATGCTCACTGTGAGAATGACAACATTGTTATTTTCCAATGGCAGCATGGAGCTTCAGACTGCTTTGTTTTTTCTCTCACAGTACTGCCTATTTTGTTTTTGCTTTGCTTTTTAACTAAAGATGACTTTGCAACGTGACAGAAAAGAAACTCCATTTCCCAGTGAATTGTCACCATAGTTGCTTTGCCCATAAGTGGAGGTGTCTTGTCTCTGTACATTTTCTGTCATCCTCTTTAGGATAGCTCAAGTACTATATGAATGTTGCCATATATTTGAGCAGCAAACTTCCGGATTCTAATAACGTTCCTTTTCTTTGAACGCATTTCTGTAAATATGCACTCCACTTTCACACTTTTATGTCCATATGGACTTACAGGCATGCTATGATAACAGATATGTTATTAGTTTTATAAAATCCTTTCCTTTTACATCTTTTCAGTGGGCAGGCTTCTGGTCCCTTTTGTAGTCAAAGTACTGCAAAAATGAGGGGCGCCGTTGTTGCATCTCTGTGACAGTTCTGTTGTTGATGGTTCTCATTTGCAAAACGTATTGTCCTTTTTCTTAGTGCTGAGAGTAGGGAAAACCTGGTAAGATTTTTTTCATGTACTTTTAAAATATATACTTCTATCACCGATGAGAGAAAAAATATTAAACGATTTTCAGGCAGTTAGACCATAATATGAGCTAATCACTTTATTTTGAAGAAAAGTATTTTTAAACAGTTGAGCTGGCGAATTTACTTTTAAAATGTATTGTGCTTACACAGTAGATGGTTTTATTTCCATGATGTTTTTTACTACATAATTATACATCTTAATTACGTAATTACTATCATAATTATTATGTAATTGCATGTACTTCCACTAATTACAAAATCAGGAAGTGTAATTATCTAGTAAAAACTTTATGAAATTTCATGCACTAAAAATTATTTACAAGGCTACTGCAGTGGTCTCCTGGAAGGCTTCCCATGCTTAGTCTTAGTCCTGAGTTTAGAACTTGAACACACAGGCCAGGACAAGAAAGACAATTACAGACAGACCCAACACGAAACTGAGTATTGTGATAGAGGTAAGATGGCCTTTGTTTCTTAGGAGTTTAAAGCCAGGGAACATTTTAATTTCCTTGTAATGATGCAGCTATAAAAATAGCATCTTATGTTTGAGGTCGGTATCACAAAATCTGTCACCGGTAAGGACAGGTTTTTTCCTTAGGAAAGAATTGATTAATAGAATTGAGAATCAAGGAATTCAGATTACCGAACAGCCAGGCCTTCTATGATTCTATAATGTGAATGGCCTGTTTAGCTGTCCTTCAAAGAAAAATAGTAAGAATACCGTTGTTATTATTTAAAATTATTTCTTTAGTTTGAAGAGGGTTTTTTTTTTTTTTACTAGTTGGTGTTTATATTTACTGAAATAGGAGAAAACATATCAAAAGAGCATAATCTTTTTCTACCACTGCTTGATGTCAAAAGCAGCTTATGAGACGTAAACACATACGCACAAACATGTAACATCAGACCCTAAATAAAGACAGAAGGTTTAATTCAATAAAGCTATGATGGCTTTACCATTCAAAACGACATATAAATTGCACAGTGAAACAATAGTCATGACAGCAAATTAGATATGACATCTAAATTACACTACAAAGACAAATCCCAGAACCATTTTTGGTCTGTAGGAGTCTGTTTTAGCCCAGGTTTAAAACCCAGTCTAGAGACTGCTTTATTGTCTTAAGTAGGATAATGTTGTAGAAGACTAATTGGAGGTTGGTTGAATTAATTGCAGATTAATTAGGAGGAAGGGCTTAGAATACTCATGGCAGAGAAGGGAGTAGATCCTTTAAGTGTCAAGATAGGATGTACTATAAGTTTCAGGAGTATTAAATTATCAGTATTTGTGTAACATCTCTAAACTATTATAACATGACTTAAAGCACTTAGGGTTAGATATAGTTATACTAAACGTTCCCCTCAAAATTAGTGCTTTTCACTGGAAATGTATTGCAACAGCTACTTACAGTATAACAGTTTACTTCTTCTTAAAAGAAGACTTCAACATTAAATAAAAGGTCTCTAGTCTTAGAAGCAGATGACATTTTTTTTTCTTAAATCTTTCTAAAGAAGCACTCTGCGGTTTTATCAGTTATTGACTTTGTGACCTTTTTATACCAGCTCAAATTTGTGATGAATGTGAGTTTAAAAAAAAAAAAAGTCAGTGAAGAGATCAGAAAACAGCAGCCCCACTTACTTCAAATAAATTAGAGGATATATAGTCGTCCAGAATTGCTTCATGCTCTCAGAGAAATTTGGGACTTAAGTAGATTTGGTCTGACTTGTGTTATTTTTAAATTGCATGCTCTTTTCCTCTTGGACATCTTCTTTGCTTATTTACCTAGCCCTGAATCTAATGCCTTCATCATTTCTTCCTTGCCTTAACTCGGTTGTGGTAACATTTCTTCTCGGAAGGGCTTACACTCCCTCCAGTGGGACAGGAATGACCTCTGAGAGCATCTTCTTAGTCTCTTATTTGGGTTTTGGTTATTACCAATTGCGTGTGCCATACCAGAACAGTCTTTAACAGTTAAAAGTTAAGTGTTTTTGCTTAGTCCTTTTACCTTTCTGACCACAGTGAAGATTTAATTTTTAAAACAACTTAATGCTTAAATTGACTGGGTGGTTTTGTTATGCTTTGCTTCCCTAAAATTGGCATATGTTTTCGTGACCCTCTGTCGTTCTTTAAAATTTTCATAATTGTCTAAAGGAAGCAACCCTAACTTTGGAAATTTAACTGTGCCCTTGTGATGGCTTTAGTTACCCAGTAGCCCCACGCCCAGATCTGGTGTTGATTTGCACATGATTAGTCAGTGCTCATGTATTATTTTATGCTGTACTATCATGTCCATATAATAGGTGCTACCCCTCAAATACAGGGAAAACCAATCATCACTTTGACTCATTCTTAGACAAGTCCTTCCTGTAGTTGTTACAAATTTATTCACATCCATCAGCATTCTCTTACCTTGTGGCTGATAGGACAGTGGCTAGACAGAATTAATAGCTGGTCACTAAGCCCAATTGAATTAACACTGATTTCATTCTCCTTGGGTCAAGGCCCTGGGAAATCTTTTTCCCCCTTGGTCTGTGAGCCCTGCTAGTCTTAGCACCATCCCTTAGAGCTTAAGGCTTAAACCAGCTGCGCTCACAAAAAGATTGGTTTGTGGCTAATTTTAGACACTGGTGTGCTTTGCTTGTTTTAAGAAATTATTGTAGAAACCGGACTCACAAATAAGATCATAAACCCAGGTCTGTGTATAAGTCTGGTTTTCTCGGTTTCTCTCTTCTTCGCACCCCCCCCCCCAAAATTCATTCAGTAAATGTTGGGTCTCTACCTTGTGTGATATGTAAAGCGCACAAGTGTAAGACCAGGGTCCTGCTTTAGAGGTAATAATACTTGTGATCCTTTTCTTATTCATGTATTCGCCCTCTAAACATCTACTTTTTGTAGAGCTTTACTTGTTATGGAGAACTTTCACATCCCTTATTTTTACCTTTCCCATTAGACGGGATAGTTGACAATTTTTCCAATGAGAAAACAACCTCAAATTAATGACATGACCCTCCTGAGGTAGCAAAGCTGAGGAGTGTGAGAGCCCACTGTTCTTTCTGCTGGGTCACAGCTGGCCTATCCTCAGTCTAGGTGAGAAACTTCAGCCTGAAGGCAAATGACTACTCCATGGGAGTGGTCAGGAAAGGTTCCCGGAGGAGATGGAACGTGACCTCAGCCTCAAAAAGTGGGTGACAGTAACACCCACAGATGTAGGCATGTATTTGGAGACTAAGTTTTGTATTTCTGGCTTTTCTTTAAATACTCTATTGCTTATCCTGCTTTTATAAATTAAAGAATATCGTTTGACAAATGCATGATGATTCTAAAACATATCTACATTGGAGATTTGGTCAAAAAGTGTTGATTAAGGGGCGCCTGGGTGGCTCAGTCGGTTAAGTGTCCGACTCTTGATTTCGGCCCAGGTCATGATCTCACAGTTCATGAGATCGAGCCCCACAGCAGGCTCCATTCTGTCAGCAGATACCTCTCCCCCCACCTCCAAGTTCGTTCTCTCTCTCCCTCTCAAAATAACGAAAACTTTTTTAAAAAGCACTTATTAAGAGGCTGGTTTATGTGAAGCTTTAAGCTCAAGGCTGAAAGCTGGGAGGCTCTTATCTCTTCACTCCCCACTATAACCACTGGTGGTGCTCTGAAAGAAGCTGACTCCATCCTGTAGGATACATCTGTCAGAAGTGTATCAAAATGTTTTCCTGTCTTAAATAATTTAACTCAGAATATAATAATGTAAGTATTTTGACATGAAAATGTTACATACTGTGATATATCCACTTATCTTAAAACAGATGTCTTTAACTTTGAAAGAAAGAGGTATGGTAAGACAAAACAAAACAGAAATAGGCATTAAAAGAGATGAATGACAAACTGAACTAGTTTTATTTAGAAGAGAAAACTAAAGTCCTATTAACATTATGACCATAGAATATAAAAACATTTTACTTGAAGTGTGATTATTATTTTTTTTTTTTTACTATCATCATGGTGCACGTTTAGACACGTGCAGGACCTGTTCGTAAAGGACGTGTTTGCTGCTGAAATTCCTATTTTATTGGTGTATTATATATTGTCTTACAAAAAATTTGTAGATGCTAATAAGTCAGTAAAATCCAAGATGAAAGAGAGGGTCTGCACCTGAGCCTGTGTTCAGAAAATTATTCAGCAGAGCATGCTTTGGTCTCTTAGTGAAAGCTTTATCACATTTAACAAATGTGCCACAGTAAATTTATTAGTATGCTACAAAGAAATTTTCAAAATAATTAAGACTAAACTACACTTGTCAAAATAAATGAATGAAATACAATTTTGAATCATCTTTCTTCACTTATTGCTCATTTGCATAATTCAGTAACTTACACAGGAGTCTTTCAGTCATTGGTGTGAATTAGCAAGGTTCCGCTATTCCTTGTTGTACGGGTGGGAATTATGCTACCACGTAATTAGCTATTCCAGACATGGACTAACGGGAAATACCAAAGGGCATAGCAAAATCTAAAGAGACAAGGCAGGGAATCTAAAGACAAGAGACAATCAAAGACACCCAACAAACTCAAGCTGGTAGACCACAGGGAATTTTGAATGAAGCCTCTTAATTTATTTTGAGAATAAGAAATCAGTAGTATGAGAGAAATCTCAACAAGATTAGCTGACTAAGCCTACTTAAAAAAAATCTCTCTATAGTGCATGGTGCGCCAGGTTAACCACTCCTGTTTGTTAGTCTGTATACAGCTCAACAAATAGCCGGCAGAGCCTTTCATGGGTATATAGTGGCTTTCCATTGAGGTTTTCACTCTTTGAAGGAGGTCGTTTATACCAATGAGATCTGTAGATGCAAATTGCTTTCTCTATATGTGAGGGGTCAGTCCTTTCACAGCCGACTTGCTCATCTCTTTTATAGAGGTTTTCTTATTTTTCTACTGCTCCTAAAGGAATGATGTTAATCACACACCCCACCATTCCCGCCCCCCCCCCCCCGACACACAACACAACTTAGCATCCAAATCTTTTCCCTCCAGCTCTGTGAAACTTTGTGTGCTGATCTTTAGGAACAAAACAAGCTGTTGGCAGTGGCATTTACCCCTGAATTAGGAAGCTTTTTCCTTCTTTCTACCTGGAATATTATTTTTTTAGGTTTGCCTCTCTTTTTCACCTGATTCTAAGGAAATACCTTTCTCATTGCAGCAGAGTATCACTGTAACATGCTGGGGCGCGTGGGAAATCTTGAAAGCAGTGTCCTAGAGTGTGTTTTCACTTTGGCTCCCAAATGATACAAGCTCATAGGAACTAGAGGAGCAGAGAAGTGAAGAGATCAATTGAAGGGTTAGCTGGGACAACCTAGCTTCTGATCCCGTTACTGAAGGGGAGGGAAAGATACAATGTTTGTCTTTTGCCTAGGCTTTTAAAGAATCATACAAACACTCATAGGTTTTAGCCTATAATGTTCCGGAACATTAGGAAGAAGGGGTTTCAGGCACACTGTATGAGCACTCTGTGAATATTTGTTGTTTCCTTCTTTGCTCCGGTCTTTCCATCTTGCCTTCCATCCTTCCTTCTTTCTGCTGGCATTTTTTGAGCACCAAGGGCACCGGCCTGGGCTCCTGAAAGGCAGTATATGGTAGTAGTTAGAAGCCTGTGCTCTGGAGCCAGAATGGCCCCTTCAAGTTTGGATTTTCCACTTCTTGTTAAATAAGTAACCTTGGGGTATGTGACTTACCCCTGTGCTGCCTCATATGTACAGCCTTCAGTAGAATAACACCTGCCACGTAGGGCTCAAAGTTAAACAGGATAATATCGAGACAGGGTGATATGTAAAATGCCTAGAACAGTGCCTGGTGCACGGTAAACATGCAGTAAACATCACTTGGTTTTATTACTTCTGAGAATAACACTTGATCCAAACCACTGTTATAGTACTTAATATTACAGTTACTGTATCTGAATGGGTTTCTGCAGCATCTCATCGACCGTGTTTTGTTCCTGTTTGTATCCCCAGCATTCAGCACAACACCCGGCATGTTTTAAATGACGGACTCTTACTGAATGGTGAAAGTATGAAAAAGACGTGGTGGAGCTTAAAATTGATTTTGATAACTCCTTTTTTAGTTTCTTTACATGAAGTACGTTAGAAGAGATGAGTGTAATTCTCATCGTTAGTCCTTATGAAAGAGATAGAAACACAAATAATCTGCAAATCATTTCCATTTTGTTAAGCTATGTCCCTTTGGCATGGCATGTAGTCCATTAATATTAGGCAATCAGTACTAACTATTGGCTCTTTTCTAGGGAGGGTAAAAAATAGTTGTGTTTGTGTGCTGGAAGACAGCCAAACCAAGTTCCCTTTAACAAATTTCTTCTTAACAACCAGGGTGGTGGTGTTGTTTTTTTAATTTCTAAAAACGACAGGTGCCCAGATGCTGCCATCAGATATCTGATTCTGTAGGTCTAGGGTGGGACCCCAGTGGCTGTGTATTTTAAAAAGCTCCATGGTGACTTCACTGCACACCCACAGGGTTGAAAATCTTGGAGTTAGTAAAATTCTTCAAACTTTCATATTGCTTCATGTCAAATATGCATTAGTTTTGACTTTGATATAGAAAGGGAGATTGGGTGGCATCTAGATAACAATTTAAATAGACAGTAGAAGGGAAACTGAAGTCAAACACATGAATTATTTCCTAGATAAAGGAATCATTTATGGTACTCTATGAGCTAATATAGCATTTGAGAATAAAGTGAAGGAAAAAAATAGGCTGGGGAAAAGTAAGTAAGAAGAACTGTTTTCTGGTAATGAGCAAATGGAAGATGAAATAAATGCATTTCAACAAAATTGGCTATAAAGAACATGTTATTCTCCCCATTAGCTTACATCATAAAAGTAGGAAAGGGCTGCTGTGGAGGGTGGGGAATCCTCGAGAAGACTGGATAGGTAACTGGGAAGACACTGAGTTAGACGCTAACCCAACCCTGGTAGTTAGGCATCTCCACAGTTGGATTTCTGAGACCTTTCCCACCTCCTGTCATTTTCTCCTTATCTCTGGGCCTAGCCAGGTGGATCTTGGTAGATCAGCCTTCTGCAGTTTCATATTGTTGCCTGTCCCCAAAAGGTCTGGGACAGGATGGTAGTCCTGGACATGTTAGAAGGACACCTCTGGGTGCCATGGTCATATCTTGGGCTTACCTTGGATATCCAAGTAGAAGGGATAGCTTGGCTGGCTCCATTTCCCAGCACTGGGGTCTTAGAGCTAGAAAAGAGTCACTATTGGCACGTCTGGGTAGTTCCTTTGGTTAAGTGTCCCACTTCAGCTCAGGTCATGATCTCACGGCTCGTGGGTTCGAGCCCCGCGTCGGGCTCTGTGCTGACAGCTCATAGCCTAGAGTCTGCTTTGGATTCTGTGTCTCCCTCTCAGTCTGCCTTTTCCCCCATTCGTGTTCTCTCTCTCTCTCTCTCTCTCTCTCTCTCTCTCTCTCTCTCTCTCTGAAAAATAAAATAAATACTTTAAAAATTATAATAAAAATAAGAGAGTCACTGTTGGCTTTCTCATCACTCCCTTTTGCCTGGGAGGATTGAGATAGCACTCCCGTGGCACTCACAGATAAGTACCCTCACCAGTCCCTGAGCGGGCCTTGTCTCTACCGTGGCTAACTCTCCCAGCTCCTGGGTTTCCCCTGCCTACATCGCCCATATCATCCCAGTCTCTCCCTGTTGGTATTTTGTTCATACTTTAAGGCTTCCCATCCAGAGGTGATCTCTTTGTCCTCCAAACTCCTGCAGCTCTTAAGCACCGCCCCTCAGGCATTATAACTTTGAGGATGGCGCCGTGCTTGCTGTGTTACTATATGTCTGAGGGCAGCTTGCACACGATAAGAGCCTTATAAATGGTATGTGAAATGAATGTCTTCCCAGATACTTCATAGTAGAAACATAATTTGTTTTCTTCTAGAATATTTTGATGTTACAGAATACTTTTCTGACTCCATCCTGTTTTCTGTTTATTATCACACCCTCAAACTGCATGAAAAAATGTTTTCCATCCATATATACCCGTACATTCATCCAACATTTAGCCCATGCCCTCACAACACATTGACTTAATTTCCCACCTTAATTTACCTCCTTTCTGGTAATTCCTAATAGAGTTGGTCTGTGATAGGATGCACCTCCAGGACATTATATAAATTCTACCCTGGAAATTTCTTTGTTCAGTCACACCTTTAGGTCGTATAAATCAAGCTGATACTCTGCTTTATTAGTGGAATAAACTGAAAAAATCTACAAGTTTCCCCTGTCCAGGCCCACTCCTTGCCCTCCAGAACGTATATACCTGCCAAAGCAGTTGGCCGTTTTGCATGCAGGTTTTTCTAGTGATGTACAGTTCGAGCTCTTTGATGACCTTGCTATCTTTCAATTTCTCCTAGCACTCCAAATGAGTTGCTTGGTTTACAGGTCTTTATGATAACTCAGAATGTCTAGAGGCCATCTCCAGATAAGTGTCTGGAGGCGGGGAGTCGAGGGACCGCTGCAAGGCTCGTACACTGCTCTTCCGTGGTCTCCCCGCCGGACCCTCAGTTGAGCAGTGACGCATACTGTTGGCAGCATCCGTTTGTAAAGACAACTGTTATTAATAAGCTGGGGCCAGGAAGAAAAATAGTAAAAGCCCCTTTGGTACCTGTGTCTTGGGTATAACCTGCAAGACAGACTCTAACAGAGTAATCATTGTGCAGCGTAATTGCAGGCGACTGAACAAGTTAGAAAATCTATTCCTGGTTTGCCGCTGACTCACTTTGTGGAATGGGCAAACCATTATTACTCTTTGATTTAGTTGTCTTATTTGTTCAAAAAAAGAAAAATGATAGGTGTTTAAAAAGCACTCCGAAAATCCTCTGAAAGCAGGTCTGTAAGTGCAAAGTACTATTGTTGTTGTTGTTGTTATTATTATTATTATTAGTGTTCCGATATGATTTAGTTTTATGCCATGTAGTTCACAGATATTTCCATTCTCACTGATGAATTGCAAAAACACTTCCGTGTCATTCTTTTGCATCGCATTGGTAATAGTTTAGCACGTCTTTGTTTTAACCCCTGTTGAAGTATATATCCAAGATAGATACCATTAATAAAATACAATTATCAAATTAAATGTATCTATACTGCTTTCCATTGTTTTTTAAACCTCCTTAAAAACATGGTTACCAACAACTACTAAATAAGACCTTTAATTACTGCCAATCTTCTCTTGAAAGTAACAGTGCTTATCTTGAGTAGTTTGAACTGTAAGTGGTATTCAGTACACAGTGGGGTTATAATGTTATTATGAAGTATACCAAGTCAGTGATAAATATGTGTGATAAACCATATATTTGTATTAGAAACAATATTTCAATTACCAACTGAATAAAAAGGCTACAACTGCTGGTTACTTTGGGTTGGTATGTCATAAAAGTAAAATGTAGTTAAGTGTGCTTGCAATAAAACGTTAAGTATGCTTCCCTGTACAGTCCAGAAACCTAAATTTAATGGGCTTTTGAGTGTACAGCATTTAAATTACTAGGAGAATTAAAAGGTAGTGCTTTGCGTTCTGGCATTAAGCTTTCCAAAAACTTAAGATTTTTTCTTTAGTATCTCCACTCATTCATCAGAGAAGACCTGTGGCTTTTATTTATATAAAATATTATAGTTCTCCCCCAGATTTTTAGTAATTTTCCAGTGGAGTAACAATGAAACAAGAAAATAATTTCTTTCGGGGCGCCTGGGTGGCTCAATTGGTTGAGTGTCCAACTTTGGCTCAGGTCATGATCTCATGGCTCACGAGTTTGAGCCCCACGTCGGGCTCTGTGCTGACAGCTCAGACCCTGGAGCCTGCTTCCGATTCTGTGTCTCCCTCTCTGTCTGCCCCAACCCACTCGCATTCTGTCTCTGTCTCTCTCAAAAATAAATAAACATTAAAGAAAATAATTTCTTTAATTGCAGTAAAATCTGGGCATAAATTCACGTTAAGAATAATAATACATTTTTCTTTCTCCTTTTCTGGGAATTTGGTTCAAGAGGACATAAACTTCTTTTCTAAATCTGGGTTATTTGTTCTCTTAAAGTATTTATAAAGTCCATGTATTTTTAAGTGTTGTATTTTAGTAAACTTACAAATAACTCTGATACTGGGGAGTGGTAATCTGTATAAAATCAATAACACTATGGATTTCATTTCCATTTTACCATGAGGTGCAATGAAGAGTAAATTGTATGCATTTATTTCTAAGAGTGTCTTTAAGGCATGGAACCAAGGAGAAGGAAATCTAGCTGCCGTGGAGTCTTAGAAACCAATGGTCACTTAGTGGCAGACTCGGGCCACATATGACCTCTAAATGTGTTTCATTTGCCTGAAGAATACTTAACATTTTTAATTAGTTGCTAGTATTTCGAAGACTGGTCTTTCTGTATAAAAAGCCAGATTTCTGGCTGTCTTTTAAAATTTGTACTTGGCTACTCTGAGTCAGTGTTCCTGCATGGTGGCGTCGGCCGGAGCTGAGTAGCCAGTAGTTCAGAGGGAACATGGGCTGGGGGCTCTCTGTTCGCCACAGCCCCGTCAAAGCCCACCTCACTCATTTGCTCATATCTTGTCGCTACCGGAGGTGCTTGTTTGCTAAAAATATCTGGAGGCCTGTTCTTCCTTTTTTTTCTTTTAACCAAGAAGAAGGAAAGAAGCCATAAACTTGAGGTTTAAACAGTAAAAAAAATATATATATATATCCACTCAACATCAAAAATGCAGAAAGATGAGAGTAACCTTAATAAAGTACACGTCGAGGTGCCTGTCTGGCTCATTTGGAAGAGCGTGTGACTCTTGATCTTGGGGTTGTGATTTCGAGCCGAATGTTGGGTGTAGAGATTACTTAAATAGAACTTTTAAAAGTAACAATAGGGGCGCCTGGGTGGCTCAGTCGGTTAAGCGGCCGACTTCGGCTCAGGTCATGATCTTGCAGTCTGTGAGCTCAAGCCCCGCGGCGGGCTCTGTGCTGACCACTCAGAGCCTGGAGCCTGTTTCAGATTCTGTGTCTCCCTCTCTCTCTGATCCTCCCCCGTTCATGCTCTGTCTCTCTCTGTCTCAAAAATAAATAAACGTTAAAAAAAAAATTTAAAAAAATAAAAGTAACAATAAAGTACAAGTCAATTAAAAATAAAAAACTTACTAGTGCTAACCTTTTTGTAGCACTCTGATCTTCACAGCGTCCTGGGGAGTAAGATAACAATCACATATTCATTTCACCAAGAAGAAAACTGAATATTCGTGAGGCTTGTTAATTTGTCCAAAATCACAACTGCTAAGTGTTGAAGATGAGATTTGTCTCAGCTTCAGATGTTAGTCTAGAGTAGCACTGTCCAGTAGAATTGTCTGCGGTGACAGAAATGTTCTGTATATCTATGATGTTCCATGTGGTAGCCTCCAGCCACATGTGGCTATTGAACACTTGAGTGTGGCTTGTAATTGAAGAACTGAATTTTTTAAATGTTACTTAATTTTGATTAATTTGAAATAATCACACGTGCTTAGTGACTATGTTATTGGGCAGTACAGGACCTTGGAGGTCTTATTTTCTTCATCATACAATCTCTGTAGTGATCACTCTTATTCTGTTTAGTAAAATTCATCAAAAGATTTCTGTAAGGTTTTCCCCAGTTATCCAGTGGCTGGTCTCCGTTCCATGAGGAGTTCAATGTATAGTGAATGTTTTGTGTTCAATGTATAGTATATGTTTTCTGTATCTGCAAAGATTTCCCTCCATAAAGGCTTTGATTGTACACAGTAGCTCTTTATTTTTTATTTTTATTTTTTATAACAAAGTCAGGGGTCCCAGTAGAGGGACCCCCTGATTCTTAGATACAGAATCTCTCAAGATTCTTAGTTCAGTGGTGCCTGGGTGGCTCAGTTGGTTAAGTGTCTGACTCTTTTTTTTTTTTTTTTAATGTTTATTTTTGAGAGAGAGAGAGAGAGAGAGAGAGAGGGAGAGCGTGCGCGCGCACATGTACAATCGGGGGAGGGGCAGAGAGAGAGGGTGACAGAGAATCGAACACAGGTTCCAGGCTCTGAGCTGTCAGCACAGAGCCCGACAGGGGCTCAAACTCATGAACCGTGAGATCATGACCTGAGTCGAAGTCAGACACTTTTAACCAACTGAGCCACCCAGGCACCCTTAGTGTCTGACTCTTGATCTCAACTCAGGTCTTGGTCCTGGGGTCATGAGTTTAAGCCCCACATTGGGCTCCACACAGGACTCTGTGCTGGGTGTGAAGCCTACCCTTTTAAAAAAAAAGATTTCGAGGGGCGCCTGGGTGGCGCAGTCGGTTAAGCGTCCGACTTCAGCCAGGTCACGATCTCGCGGTCCGTGAGTTCGAGCCCTGCGTCAGGCTCTGGGCTGATGGCTCAGAGCCTGGAGCCTGTTTCCGATTCTGTGTCTCCCTCTCTCTCTCTGCCCCTCCCCCGTTCATGCTCTGTCTCTCTCTGTCCCAAAAATAAATAAACATTGAAAAAAAAATTAAAAAAAAAAAAAAAGATTTCGAGTCCAGACAAAGAGCATAATTCAAGGTGTGTTTAGACATCAGAAACGTGTAGGTGACCAGGACGATTTCCTTTCCTGATCTTTTTTTATGATCTAGGATACTAGTGGCTGTTAATGAATCATGGAGGAAACCGAACATCTTCTGATGCTTAGCTGGTTTCATTTGGACCAAAATGACTTTTAGAAGGGTGGCCATTAGCTAACCTCTCTGTCGATTAACATATATCATTAAATCTAAAATGTAATTGATTTAAGACACATCCTGGTTTCACAGGATCTTCAAACATGGGGGAGGGGATTCATCTTAGAATTGGTGAAATATGGTTTGATAATGGGCTTAATCTCTGTTTGGTCAGCCTATAACCAGGGACAGCATTGAGATACAAATGTCGACTCCTGCTTTGCCCTGCGGTTAAACTATTCACGTTGGCTATCCCCTTCTACTACCTTAGGTTGATTGTGACTGACTAACAGAAGACTTTCTGGTGGTTAGGAGTAGGTTTAAACCTCTTGCCCAGTAACCATTCATTCGCCATATTCATTTTCTTTAAACATCCCCTGCCGCCATGAATGCAGACGAGGCTATTTTATTATCATACATGGTACTGGAACAGGCTTAACCAATCACCTTCTAGCACTCAGGCAACTCTGCAGAACTCCTTTTTAGAATACCACATGCTGCAATTCAAATTATCGCATTAGCTATCCAAATGCACCATTTGTTTTTAAATACTGGAGTGTTTACCTGAATTTTTCCCCTTTTCATTTTACCGCCCTACTTCATCAGTACATTGTCACTGCAGTGACAGATTTATTTATATGCCTTGATATCTTTACTTTCTGTTATTTTAAAAATATATTCCTATGGTATTCTTAAACATCGTAAAATATTAGTTGTTAGGAAGCAGGTTCACGTCTTTTTTTTTTTTTTTCATGATGCTCTACTGAATCTTGCCTTTATTCAGACTTTGAGATATTTCAACACTTCTAAACTCCTGCCTTAAAATTTCTGTCCCACTCTTACTCTGGAAACTGAGCATGCCTTCTGAAATGTAACTGCCCTTGAAAGTAATTTATGAGTTTGAATATTTAAAAATGGAACTGTTTCTTGTCCACAGTGGAGTCTGGCACCTAATGGTTACCATTTCAGACCCTGCTGTGTAAAGTTCCCAAATACAATGCATTCAGAGTTAACACTTAAGTAAAACTCATGCATGGGTTAGTGAATATCATTTATCACATAGTAACAAGGAGTCCTAAGTGCTTTGGCAAATATATCAGTTTGAAGGATATAAAATTGCTGACATTTGACCGTTTTGACTTCCCAAAAATAGCGACTTCACACAATCTATCCTAACATTATAGGTTTGGGTCAGTCCAAGTTTATATAAACCACTTTATCTACTTTTGCTGTTTTCTCTTATTTTTTTTACTCAAATAGTACTTTTAATCCAACAACCTTCTCCTTGACACTACCCTTTTGTATTCCTCAGTTTGTAACATTTTTTCTAGTGCTCTTCTCTTTTTAGCTAATTCCCCAAATCTATTTAGCTTCAGAATTAGTAGCACAAAGAAGGCTGGTTGCATAGCACCTCCATGATGCAGTCGGTACTTAACCATTTCAAGTGTTTGACCTGTTTGGAGATTTTCATTATCCTAAAAGGTTAGTGTCATCGAATACATTCCCTGCCCAATAAATAAGCCACCATAGTCCCCTACTTCTCAAATGAAAAAGGCAGATAGAAAAAGTGCTACCTTTTTATTCAGTACTGATACAGGCCATGCTATGTGGTGTCTTTGTTATGACATGATTTGGCCCAAGCACCTCTGGAGAATAAAATTAACTAATAAACACCCTTTGGTATATTCACCTTTTATTCAACTGAATGTAAATTAATAAAACCCTGCAGTTGTTTTTTTAAGTTCATTTATTTATTTTGAGAGACAGCATGTGCAGGAAGGGCAGAGAGGGAGGGAGACAGAGAGAATTCCAAGCAGGCTGCCCACTGTCAGTTCGAGGAGCCCGATGCGGGGCTCGGACTCACAAATCCATGAGATCATGACCTGAGCCAAAATCAAGAGCCAGACACTTGGCCGACTAAGCCACCCAGGCGTGCTGATCCCTGCAGTTGTTTAAACATTTTACTGTCTTTGTCATGAAAAAGAAATAGGATACATTACATTTTGTTAGAAGCAATAGAGATATCAACCGTCACTTGGTTTGAAACTGGAAAGTGTACCATTTATATCTCTGTCCATTTGTATATGTAATTTTTCCTATTCCAGGGGTATGTAATGACTGTTCATGTATTTAAATTCATCCATATTTTGTCCTGACAAATTGCTGTTTTTATTTGAAGAGGATTTGTCAGTAGTAGTTGGTACTGGCAAGTAAATTAAAAAAATACTTAAATCCCTTATTACTGAACTATTCAACTCCTTACATGTGTAATGCTACTCTTCACAATAATCTGCTAAGTAAATGTTTTCCCCCATTTTACAGATGTGAAACTGAGGTCAGCTTAAGTTCTTTCCTAGGATGGTAATCTAAATCTAGTACAGACCCATAATTGAAACCAGGGGCCATTTGGCTCCAAAGACTTTGGCCCCACCCCCCAACTCCACCCTTCTCCTATGGCATACTCCCTCGCTATTTAAAAAAGAAATCCTCAAACATCTATCTCACTGTGGCGCCTCTCGTACTATGTATTATTGTTCTGTATTTTATTATAAGTTTGTTTTAATTTAGTAAATACTCACTGATCCGTCCGGGAAATACGAATCAAAACTACAATGATGTATCCCCTCACACCTGTCAGAATGGCTAAAATCAACAACACAAGAGACAACAGCTGTTGGCGAGGATGTGGAGAAACGGGAACCCTCTTGCACTGTTGGTGAGAGTGCAAACTGGTGCAGCCACTGTGGAAAACAGTATGGAGGCTCCTCACAAAGTTCAGAATAGAACTACCCTACGATCCAGTAATGGCACTACTAGGTATTTACACAACGAATATAAAAACACTAATTCAAAGGGATACGTGCACCCCGATGTTTACAGTAGCATCATCTATGATAGCCAAGTTACAGAAACAGCCCGAGTGTCCACTGTCAGTTGAATGGATAAAAAAGGTGTGGATGGGGCACCTGGGTGACTCAGTCGGTTAAGTGTCTGACTGGATTTCAGTTCCGGTCGTGATCCCCAGGTTGGGCTCCACACTAGCATGGAGCCTTCTTGAGATTCTCTCTCTCCCTCTCCCCCTCCCCTGCTTGCGTGCATGTGCTCTCCCTCTCTTTCTCTGAAAAAAAAAAAAAAAAAAAAAAAAGATGTGGTGTGTATGTATACAGTGGAATATTACTCAGCCGTAAAAAAGAATGAAATCTTGCCATTTGCAATGACACGAATGGAGGGAGAGAATGGAGGTAATGCTAAAGGAAATAAGTCAGTTGGAGACAAACAGCATATGATTTCACTCGCATGTGGAATTTAAGAGGCAAAACAAATGAACAAAGGGGGAAAAAAGGTGGGAGGCAAACCACAAACAGACTCTGAACTATAGAGAATAAACTGATAGTGTTACTTTGGGTGCAAAAATCTTCAACCTGGTTTATATTTTTATTTTTTTTTTTTTACATTTATTTATTTTTGAGAGACAGAGAGAGACAGAGCACAAGTGGGGGTGGAGTAGAGAGAGAGGGAGACACAGAATCCAAAGCAGGCTCCAGGCTCCAAGCTGTCAGCACAGAGCCCAACGTGGGGCTTGAACTCACAATCACGAGATCATGACCTGAGCTGAAGTCAGACCCTTAACCGACTGAGCCACCCAGGCGCCCCTGCAACCTGGTTTTCTTAATCCACACTGTAATGTTTCCTTATGCACATGATCCATTTCTGGAAAAGAGGTTTTTCTTTAAGTTTATTTTTATGTATTTTGAGAGAGAGTGTGGGTGCAGGACAGGCAGAGAGAGAGGGAGAGAGAGAATCCCAAGCAGGCTCCACACTTGGAGCATGGAGCCTGATGTGGAGCTCGAACTCACCAACCATGAGATCATGACCTGAGTTGAAACCAAGAGTCATACGCTTAACTGACTGAGCCACCCAGGTGCCCCACAGGAAAAGAGAGTTTTAGTGGTTGTGCAATATTCTATGATACAGGAGAGGCACGAATTTCCGGATTATAGTCATGGAGAGCTTAACATTTCTATACATGAAGTGTGACTTACATTTTTGATTATGTAAGAGGAAATAAAATTTTAAGAGTAGGAAACAACTTGGGGAGGGAAGTCAATGGAAACGTAATGACTGGAAAGATTCCACCAGATTTGGAATGAGGAAGTCCCCGGGGACCCTGGTGTGAGCAAGAGAGCTGTTGCTCGAACTAAAATGACGGAAGTGAAGAGCGGATGAATAGCCCTCTTGCAAGAATCTCAGAAGTCAAGGAGAAGCCAGAGCAGGGAATAAGCGAGAGTGGAATAGAAGATTCAGGACAAGATTGGTTTTACGTCCTGAAACAGTCCAGATCAGCATGTCTGGGACGTGTGCATGTGTTCCCCCTGCTTGCAGTGACCATCTAAAATGTCACCCCCTGCACACAATCTCCCAACTAACTCAGGCTCGGTCTGGGTCTCCTCCTGTTATACATGGATTGGAAATTTATACTCGGAACCTCACAATAATACACTGCTTAGACTAGTGGTTCTCCACTGAGACTTTTGGTAACGTTTTTGGTTGTCACAACTCAGGGGGTGAGGGGTGCTTGGGTGGAGGCCAGGGATGCTGCTATGCTGACTACAGTGCACAGGACAGTGCTTACCTCAAAGAATCGTCCAGCCCCAAATGCCCACAGTGCCGAGGATGAGAAACCCAGGCTTAGAGGTACACTTACACTGTTTGGAATTCAAGCTACCTCTCTCTCACTTTAATACCTCCTACTTGCTTTCCATGTTTCCCCTCTTGTTCCCCTACAATACATTGTCCACTGTGGTCAGAGTGACCTCTTTAAAAAAGACATGTCGTGTCTCTTCTTTGCTTAAAATCTTCAACGCCTTCCCAGTACACCTGGCTTCCCCACCCCCATTTCCTGTAGGTAACATCTATCCTGCAGGTGATGCGTCTCCTTGGTAACTGTGTGTTATACCTTTACTATAGATGCGTATGAGCATGAACAGTACATGGATGTTGTTCTAATGTTGTTGATAAAATTCATAGAGATCATTTCATATGCACTTTTCTATTTGCAGCTTGCTTACCTGGGGGACTGTTTGAAACAATGCCAAGATACTCATCCTACAAGTCTCTGTGAGCATGGTGTGCGAGGGTCTCTAGGGCTAAGGACAGATGCAATTGATAGGTCATCTTTGTACATCTACAACTTTACTAGATACCACCAAATTTCTTATACCAATCTAATCCTGTTGGTAAATGTAAGAGAGTTCACACATTCTCACCCAGCACCCCCCATGTTTATCAAACAAAATAAAAAACTGGAGCCAAAGCTTAAAAATCAGATAATTTCAGAAACACCATTGTTTCTGGCTCCCCTTGAAGAATCACAGTGTGTGGCAAAGCAGAACCCACGTTTTCTGTATGAAAACACACACTCTACAATGGTCCCCACTACTCCGATTTTTCCTCCACATGGTCTGCTCCAGTAGCTTTCTTGCACAGTCCCCAAAGCCACATGAGTCTGTGATCCCTGCATTAGGAGGCCATGGTGCGCTATGAAAACACTGAACTATCTCAACGGACAGCCTTATGCGTGGCATGCTGACGCCTGTGATTCCTATGGTCTGCGAGCTGGCTGGAGACGTGACGACACGTGCAGTTGCTGTCTGCTCCCGCCCAACCAGAAGCTGCCCTCTTCTTTGCCAGTTGTCCTCCTTGTCTCCATTCCAACATTACCATTAATTCTACTTCATGGCCACTATATGTATCTCTCCTCCTTGCCTTCTTTTTCTGCCCATGCGCATACTTCCATACTTTGTTGGCTTTTTATCAACATTTCCAGGCAACCAAAACTCTGGACTTCAGAGCTGTTTGGATGCTTCTGCTGCTGCCCAAGGCACTTTTCTACACGGCTTTGTGCTGTTTTGTGGTCAAAGGCTGAGTCCGCCAGTATTCAGTCAGGGCCACAGTGACCACTTATTTTCTACCTCTCACAATGACTAGCACAGAAGATGTGTTCAACAAAAGTTGTGTAAGGTTTTAAGCGCGCCTGGGTGGCTCAATCGGTTGGCCACCCAACTTCAGCTCAGATCATGATCTCTCAGTTCATGGGTTTGAACCCTACATAGGGCTCTGTGCTGACACCTGAGGCCTGGAGCCTGCTTTGGATTCTGTGTCTCCCTCTCTCTCTGCCCCTCTCCTGATCATGCTCTGTCTGTCTGTCTCTCCCTCAAAAGTAAATATTAAAAAAATTTAAAAAACTGTGTAAGGTAGGTCAGGAGACTGTTGGGACTTGAATTTGTGCTATTTATTCATGAGAGGTAAAAGAGAATGAAGAATTGCTAAAATACGATCCTGGTATTTCTCAAACTATTCCTGTAACCAGATGAATGCACAGAGAGAGCTGGCTTAAAACCATACAGATTTCTCTACTGAAGGACATCTATTGAGTCTTAAATATACCAATATACATTTAAAACAACAAAAGGGCAAAGTATATTGAACGTAGCAGTTTCTAAACTTCTTTGGTTCAGGGGACCAGGAATACTAGCAGAAGTAGAATTACATAGAATGCAGACTAGGAACACAGTTCTGTGTCGATCCCCCTTCAAGTTTTAGTTCTTTCCCTACACTAGCCTATATAGCCTATTTTGTTTCTTTCTTTTTTTTTTTTTTTTTTTTAATGTTTACTTATTTAGAAAGAGAGTAAGCAGGGAAAAGGCAGAGAGACAGAATCCCAAGCAGGCTCCATGCTCAGTGCAGAGCCCTATGCAGGGGCTCAATCTCACAACTGTGAGATTATGACCTGAGCTGAAATCAAGAGTCAGAGGCTCAACCAACTGAGCCACCCAGGCGCCTCTATTTTGTAATAATGGAATTGCTTTCCTAGGAAATTGTGAGTTATATTTTAAAGAGTTTTCATTATTCACAATAGCCAAGACATGGAAACAACCTAAGTGTCCATCAAGGGATGAATGGATAAAGATGCAGTGTATCTATTATTCAGCCACGAGAGAAGAAGGAACCCTGCCAGGTGTGACAAGGATGGACCTTGAGGGCATTATGCTAAATGAAATAAGCCAGAGAGAAAGACAAATGCTGCATGGTATCACTTATACGTGGAATCCAAACAAAACAGGGGTGCCTGGGTGGCTCAGTCGGTTAAACGTCTGACTGTTGATTTTGACGCAGGTCATGGTCTCATGGGTTCATGAGTTTGAGCCTCGAATCGCAGTTCCGGGCTGACAGTGCTGAGCCTGCTTGGGGATTTTGTTCCTCTCTCCCTCCCTCACTCCCTGTCTCTCTCTTCCTCCCTCTCCCTCCCCACCTCTGAAAATAAATAAACTTCAAAACAAAACAAAAACCACAGTCAAATTCACAGGAGAAAAGTGGAGGAAATAGGAAGAGGTTGGTAAAAGGGTTCAAACTTGCAGCTGGCAAGATGAATAAGGCGGGAGGATCTAATTTACAGCATGGTGATCATAGTTGGTGACACTGTATTGGATACTTGAAATTCACTAAGAGAGACGAACTTAAATGTTCTCATAAACACAAAAAGATAAATATGTGAGGTGCAAAAAAAACTTTAAAAATTAACTCCTTCCACTTGAATTGGGTAGAATATTCGTTTTATCCCCTCCCCCATCCAGCAATTTCAATAGTAGTGCTTTTAAGAATGGTTTAGGTACCTTTTGTAATTGAAAGCTGAAAAATAACAAATAGGCTGATCAAAGCCCACAAAAACAAATCCACACGTCTGGACAAATCTTCAAACTACAAGTAACATCAAGTTAAAATGAACAAGTCCCTACTATCATAAACAAAATAAAAGGCAACACTTCAGGCAAGTTCTCAAAAGGCACCTAACAGCTTTCTCCCAGACCCCAGGGCTCACTCCATGTGATCAAGTTTGGAACAAGGGAGGCTGGCTAAAGTGAGCCATGTACCTGAGGCACTAACAGCATCCAAGCCATTTCATGTCCTAATAACTGCACAGTGGGACAAATGGCTGTATCTGATCGTCCTCTACTTGAGGGCAGAGGCTGTCCTAAACGTGCTCTGGATCTCTGCCCACCGCCCCCCCCCCCCCCCCCCCCCCCCGCCACGGCCCATGGATGCCCGTCGCACTGAAAGGCACAGAGTCAATTAAGGTAGAACTCACCGATAGGAGGAAAAACAAAAAATGGAGCAAACTCACAAATGTTCTTGCTCTCATGAAACCGAAAAAGTCCTCTTACAGATGTTTTGGGACTAAGGCTCACGTAGCTGTGAGCAAGTGCTGTTAGCTGAGCTGGTAATATTCTTATCACCTTAACCTGGGACAGCCTGCCCTCTTAAGAAGAATAGCTCATTTAACCCCTGTGCAATAGGGGCGCAGCACTAGCATTTTCTCGATTTGAGGATGACAGCTATTCTGTGATT
Organism: Felis catus; assembly: GCF_018350175.1. NCBI lineage: Eukaryota > Metazoa > Chordata > Mammalia > Carnivora > Felidae > Felis > Felis catus. The sequence continues at coordinate 21,014,809 of NC_058386.1, forward strand.
TACTGTGGTCTACTGACCAATGAAGAATAAGACAATACCACCAAATGTGACAGGCTGAACTTCTTACAGATGTGACTTTTGATGCTCACCATATTTACTGCTAGGACAAATCAGGCTCAGGAACACCTACTATAAATCAGATATCTAACACTAACAAATTATGCACCCATTACAGATGACCTTTGGAGTTGCTCAAGGTACAGTCACAATCATGCATTAAAAAAAGCCGCCTTTCACTGTAATGTGTGAATGTATGAAATTAAATGAGGCTTGCAATGTAATCAGTGTGGTTGGCTGCTTTAATATATTCCATTTCAATTTCAAATCACCACAAGCCAAGAGTGACGAATCTAATTTGATCAGTTGTTCACAAAAACACAGAAAAGCAAATGTGGATCTAGCAACACAGCCAGATTTTTAAAGGAATTAATATTTTCTCCCACCGGAAGTATTTTTTTTAATTAAAAACAAACGCAAACACAGTTATTTCCTCACCAAAAAATTCAACCCTCACACTCAAAAGTTCAAAAGATATAATATTTAAGTAAAAGGTATATTTAATTTTTTAAAAAGCCAACGACCTATTACAAATGTATCAAAAAAAGAAAATCAAAAGGTCGTTTTTTGCGATACTTACAAACAACAGGGCACTTGGAACCAACATGGAAGGTTCTCCAACACTGATTGTTACTATCTAGCAAGAATTTGTACATAAACACAATTCTCTTTTTTAATGTATTTTTTAAGAGTTTACTTATTTTAAGAGAGAGCGTGTGAGTGGGGAAGGCGTAGAGAGACAGGAAGACAAAGAATCCCAAGCAGGCTCCAGCTGTTAGGGCAGAGCCCGAGGTGGGGCTTGAACCCAAGAAGTGCAAGACCATGACCTGAGCTGAAACTGTGAGCCAGACGCTTAACCAACTGAACCACCCAGGTGCCCCTATGAACACAATTCTTGATCTCCAGCTCTACTCTAAGTATGGGGCAATGGGGCAAAACATTTTACAAATGCAGTCACTGTCACACTCTAGGTCTTTAGGTCTCTAGCTGCTGATGAGCAGGGCCTGCAACAAACACCACACGGGAGAGGGGAATGAGGTCACTTATCCCCATCACCTTTTGAAATTGTGGTGCTCTTTCGACTCTCCCTAGTTGATACACAATTTGCAAGGCTTCAGCATTTTTCTCTGGGTCTGTGTGCATCATTGCCACAGGGAAAACATGGGATGTTTCCTGAAGTTGGACATTTACGACAGGGAGTCTTCCAAAAGTGGTAGAAATACACACAATTCAGTCTCACTCACCGAACAGTCGCCAGAGATTTTTAAGTCATAAATAGGATTATGCCACCCACTCCTCCTTTTTAAAAGCCTCAAAGAGCTTCCTGCTGTACTGAGAATACTATTCATACCCGACTTAGCATATCCATATAGCTCCTGCCTAACTCTCCGGCATCACCTATATTCCTCTCGCTGTCCTCCAGCCACACATGCCCCTTGCTACTGCAAGATGCTCCCGCCCCAGGCTCTTTCACCTTGCCCTTGGTCTAGAATATCCTGCCTGCAGACTTTCCTATGGCTGCTTTCTTCTTGTCATTCAGGTCTCAGCTCAAACGTCACCTCCTTGCAAAGAACTTCCTGTCCATTAAACCACCCCCCCTTTTTATTGCCTAGTAGGGGTTATTGTCTGAAATTACCTTGTCTCTCTCCTGTAGAATATGCCAGGAGATGCCCGATACGGGGTAGGCCATCATTAAGTACACTTTCATTTTTTAAAATTTTTATTTAAATTCTAGTTAACATACAGCATAATATTAGTTTCAGGTGTAGGATATACTTTAACACTTGATACATAACCTGGTGCTCATAAAGACAAGTGGCCTCCTTAATTCCCATCCTCTATTTAACCCACCCCCCACCCCTTTCCCCTCTGGTAACTATCAGTTTATTCTCTATAGTTCAGAGTCTGTTTGTGGTTTGCCTCCCACCTTTTTTTCTCCTTTGTTCATTTGTTTTGCCTCTTAAATTCCACATGCGAGTGAAATCATATGCTGTTTGTCTCCAACTGACTTATTTCCTTTAGCATTACCTCCATTCTCTCTCTCCATTCGTGTCATTGCAAATGGCAAGATTTCATTCTTTTTTATGGCTGAGTAATATTCCACTGTATACATACACACCACATCTTTTTTTTTTTTTTTTTTTTTTTTTTTCAGAGAAAGAGAGGGAGAGCACATGCACGCAAGCAGGGGAGGGGGAGAGGGAGAGAGAGAATCTCAAGAAGGCTCCATGCTAGTGTGGAGCCCAACCTGGGGATCACGACCGGAACTGAAATCCAGTCAGACACTTAACCGACTGAGTCACCCAGGTGCCCCATCCACACCTTTTTTATCCATTCAACTGACAGTGGACACTCGGGCTGTTTCTGTAACTTGGCTATCATAGATGATGCTACTGTAAACATCGGGGTGCACGTATCCCTTTGAATTAGTGTTTTTATATTCGTTGTGTAAATACCTAGTAGTGCCATTACTGGATCGTAGGGTAGTTCTATTCTGAACTTTGTGAGGAGCCTCCATACTGTTTTCCACAGTGGCTGCACCAGTTTGCACTCTCACCAACAGTGCAAGAGGGTTCCCGTTTCTCCACATCCTCGCCAACAGCTGTTGTCTCTTGTGTTGTTGATTTTAGCCATTCTGACAGGTGTGAGGGGATACATCATTGTAGTTTTGATTCGTATTTCCCGGACGGATCAGTGAGTATTTACTAAATTAAAACAAACTTATAATAAAATACAGAACAATAATACATAGTACGAGAGGCGCCACAGTGAGATAGATGTTTGAGGATTTCTTTTTTAAATAGCGAGGGAGTATGCCATAGGAGAAGGGTGGAGTTGGGGGGTGGGGCCAAAGTCTTTGGAGCCAAATGGCCCCTGGTTTCAATTATGGGTCTGGCAGGAAGTGCACTGAAATGTTAGCAGGCATTTCCTGACAGGCAGTGTGTTAGTTTTCTAATCAGTCAGCGAGGAGGGAGGTGTACTGAAACACTGGCTTCTCCACTTTCCCTCCATTCTCTTCCCTCTGTGCACAGTTTTCACGGATGCTCTCATCTGTACCCTTTGCACCAAGGACTCCCAAAGCTGCCTCTCCAACCCTTCCAGTCCTGTTTGAGATTGACTTAAGACTCTCGTACCTAATGGTGTTTGGATATATCCACTTAGATGTCCCAGGACCATCTCTCAAAAATCAACCTGTGCCCACACTGAGGCTGAACCATTCCTCTTTCCCTACAAGCATTTCTTTTTGCCTTCCCTGTCCTGGTCATTGGCATTTGTCCTGTCACCCAAGTCAGAGGCATCCTACCCTTGTTTGCTCCTCCCTCCACATCCAGCCCACCCCAAGAGTTTTAGCTGATTCTGCCTCTGAGCCCATCCCACAGCTCTCTCCCTCCCCTCATTTTTGCTTGCTACCCACTAGTGCAGGTGGTCCTCTAAATAGGATTCCTAGACAAATCTTACTGGTCTTTCTGCGTCTAGCCCTGTTCTGTCCAACTTGCACTTCACATGTGGCCAGTTTTAATTGAGATGTGTTGTGTCAAATACACTTCATTAATATTCTTATATTGACTACATGCTGAAATGATAATATTGACTACATGCTGAAATGATAATATTGGATTAAATGAAACATATTTTTGAAATCTTCTTGGCCCGTTTTATTTTAGTTTTTTTTTTAATGTGGCTAGTCGAAAATTTTAAATATCATACCTGGCTTGCATTCTCTCTAGTGGACCATGCCGCGTCTAACTGCCTCCACCACTTTGACCTTGTTCTTTTCACCTGCTGCCACAATATCTTGCTGAAAAGCAAACTCCCTGAGCTAAAAAAAAAATAACATTTGAAGTCCTTTAGGATACAGTGTAAGGTTAGTTTAGCACACACTGCCTTCCCTGAAGTCATTCAGTTTCAGAAACTTTTGAAACACTGTTGTCCAAACAGTATCCAGCTAGGTTGAGCTGGTAGCTTGGCAGCTTTCAGCACCTAATCTAATGACTGTCATCTGTGCGGCACCTGTACCTTCAGATATTCAATAGCTGGGAGACAGTCACTACACTGTGAATAGATTTAAGTATCAATCCTGCATTAGTGCTCAACAAAATTTTTTTTTAATTTTCTTAATGTTTGTTTATTTTTGAGAAATCTAGAGACAGAGCACGAGTGGGGGAGGGGCAGAGAGAGGGAGACACAAGTCCGAAGCAGGCTCCAGGCTCTGAGCTGTCATCAGAGCCCCACATGGGGCTTGAAGTCACAAACCACAAGATCATGGCTTGAGCCGAAGTTGGACACTTAACCGACTGAGCCATCCATGCCCCCCCCCCCCGAACATGAAATTTTAATACAAACCCTTAAAGGACAACTACCTTCTTAGTAACTACTGTTGAAAATTCTCTGCTGAGCTCTGTACCTTGCCCTGTTGGACCATATGTTTGAGTGAGTGCTCTGAAGAGCGGGAAGTGGCTGTGAGGACCTGCCTCCACTGCAGGAGATGATGGTGGGCGAACCAAGTGGGAAGAGAAACTCTAGCGTGTTGATCATGCCAGACAGATTAAATGAAAAGCTACAAAATCAGAGATTTTGATGCTTATGAGATGATGTATCTTTGGGGGAAAAAACCATAGACAGGAGGATGTTGGGACAAAATGGCCGAACAAAAAATGGGTCCTGAAACAATAAATAAATTTAAAATTAAAACAGCTATATCCAGGGGCGTCTGGGTGGCTCAGTCAGTTACGTCCAACTTTGACTCAGGTCATGATGTTTCTCGGCTTGTGGGTTCAAGCCCCACGTCGGGCTCTGTGATGACCTCTCAGAGCCTGGAGACTGCTTCAGATTCTGTGTCTCCTTCTTTCTCTGCCTCTCCCCTGCACATACTCTGTCTCTCTCTCTTAAAAATAAATAAACATTAAAAACATTAAAAGAAAACAGCTGTATCTGAACAGTATTTTGGCTATCTGGAATACGTCTTGTTTGTCCATCAGGTGTGTCTAGGGTGGCTGAGGAACTAAGAGAACCATAGCTGAGGACATTTACCACTGGGGAGGTTGCTAGGTTGTGTTGTCATCGGTGTGATTTGATACATATAAAATGCTGTGACAGCCACCTAGACAGGACTAAAATTGTTTTCAGATAATGAAATACTACGTTTATTTTGGCTCTGATGTTGAACTACTGTTAAAGGTTTGATTTTTCTGTCACTGTGTTGCTTTCGCTTCCTTGGGTGACTGTAGCGTGTGTTTAGAGGACAGCTTCTCCTTCCTCATGGTGTAGCAGCACTGCGTTTTTAGGGGGGACGCACTTGCCAGAAGTTTGCCACTCATTATGTCTTCCATAAGCTTGTGACCGGGGCTTCCATCAAGATGCCTCCCTTTTCCTCCAAGAGCACAACTGTAACCTCAGGAATATTAATCTGCAGTTTGCTTGGTCCCATTTCCACACTCCTCTCCCATCTTTTTTTGGAGGTGTGCCCAAAACCTGCTCCCGCCGCCCTCCTGACCTCTAAAATAAGGATAAACCCTCCATTTGCATTTTTCAAAATTCTTTTTGATTTCATGTGTGGTGTGATTGTATTCTTCCTTCCAAGGTTATTTGTATTGTCAGGCTTCACTGTTTTATGTTGAAGGAACGTGAGGCACCACCAGGTAAGTGTTGGATACTTCCCTGCTGTTCCTCACATCACATATACATAGGGGCGCCTGGGTGGCTCAGTCAGTTAAGTGTCCGACTCTTGATTTCAGCTCAGATCGTGATCTCAGGGTCATGAGATCAAGCCCCACATTGGGCTCTGCACTGAGTATGGGGCCTGCTTAGGATTGTCTCGCTCTCTCTGCCCTTCTCCTGCTCACTTTCTCCCTCTCTAAATAAATAAATAAATAAATAAATAAATAAATAAATAATTTTTTTAATGTTTAAAAATCACATATACAGAAAAGCGCCTTTAAGGCCAACCCTTCAAGCACACTACTCACTTCGTCTTAGGGTCCCTGGGAGTGGTGAGAGGGGACCTTTCCTCTACTTCTTCTCTTCTCCAAATAGGCATGACTCTTCATTCCTCACTAGGGCTCCTCCTGGCCCTCCCTAGAACCAAAAACAAGTTTTACTTGAGCACAACCGACCATCCAGCAGAGGTTCTGTGCCTCAGTTTCCCAGTAAGTCCTAAGCTGGAAGCTTAAAAAAAAATCCACTTGCCCAGGTCATGCCCCAGACCACTTAGATCCGACCCTCTGGCTGGGACCCAGGCATCAGTATACTTCCATGCCGGTGTGTGGCCATGGTTGAAAACTACTGCTTGAAAGGTCTTTGTCACCTTCACACCTCTCAAAGCTTGTTCCGACTTAAAGTTTGGGAGGATATGGCCATCAGGTTCCATGGTGAAGAGCATCGTATTGTTTGTCATGACCACCCGCTGACAGCTGTCATTTATTGATCAGTTATATGTCAGGCACTCTGTTGTGTCTCTATGTATGTTGTCTTTACATTTTTACTGCATCTTTATATATATTATATTTACTTTTTGTACTTTATCCTTTTTTACTATGTTTAATCTTAACAACGAAATGGGTCTTATTATTACCATTTCACAGAGAGCAAAAGGAAGTGTTACAAAGGACAGATGATGTTGTCAGTATCACACAACCAGTAAATGAGGGGGAACATGATAATATGGATCACATGTGAGATCAAGAACAAAGAAAGAAAAAAACTATTAAAAAAATAGTTTGTGCACTAATTACAGTTACACCAACAGTTTACCATTTGTGCCTAATTACAATATATCACAATAATGATTTTGATTATAAATACTGTTAGATAACATTAACTTGGGCACATTTCTTTTGATTATAGCACAGTTCAAATCTTTAATGAATAGCTAATAATCACAGCTAATAAATATTAGTTGAGTATTTACTATACACTAGGCATCAGAGTAAGTACTTGATGTATATTTAATTTAACCTTATTAAAAACAAAACTGAGAGGCACCTGGCTGGCACAGTCAGTTGAGCATCCTACTGTTGATTTCAGCTCAGGTCATGATCTCCTGGTTCGTGGGTTCGAGCCTCGCATCAGGCTTTCTGCTGACAGCATGGAACCTGCTCAGGATTCATTCTCTCTCTCTCTCTCTCTCTCTCTCTCTCTCTCTCTCTCTCTCTCTCTCTGCCCCCCCCCAAATAAATAAACTTAAAAAAAATAAAAACAAAACTGAGATCTGTAGTACGATTTTCCCAGTTTTGAGATATTTGACATATGTAACATCGTATAAGTTTAAAGTATATAATGTCATGATTTTATATATATGTGTGTCAAAATGCTCATCATAATAAGTTTAATTAACATCAGCACACAGTTACATTGTTTTCTTGTGATGAGAGCTTTTAAATTTTTTTTAAACATTTATTTATTATTGAGAGACAGTGAGAGAGAGAGCATGAGCATGGGAGGGGCAGAGAGAGGAGGAGACATAGATTCCGAAGCAGGCTCCAGGCTCTGAGGCGTCAGCACAGAGCCCGACGTGGGGCTAGAACCCACAAACCGCGAGACCATGGCCTGAGCCGAAATGGGATGCTTAACCAACTGAGCCACCCAGGCGCCCCATGACGAGAGCTCTTAAGGTCTACTCTCTTAGCTATTTTCACATACACAACACACAGTATTATTACTAGAGTAGAGGGAACTGGGGTTAGGAGAAGTTAAGTAGCTTACCTGGTAAATGGCACTTGGAGATCTTGAGCCCAGGTCTGTGGGACTCGAGCCGTATTGTTTAATGTGCTGTAAGTGAACACAGTGCTTCAGTATGCTCAGCCTTCGCATTTATTACTAACATGCACTGGTTATCTATTCAAACCTTGTAATGTGGCTTGGGAGATGGGTATAATTATTTTAAAACTCTATGCTATTAATAGTTTTCATTTTGAATATATATAATGATAACCTTAAGAAATCTCACTGCTATATAAGAACAACTCCTATTTATTTATTTTCTCATTTCAATCACATAAAACCAACCTGTCTAACTAGATTAAAAAACAATAATTTCAGGAATCATCTTAGTTCTTGAATTGTGTGTTTCATTAGGGAATGGTAGAATGTGTATATATTTAAAATAATCATTTTGTGTTAAAAATTGACCCCACACATGCACATTGAAAGGCTTGATTAATAATAAATATTTTTAGGAAATGTTTGAGGTAGGAGGCATTCAGTTCAGAAGATTATCTATTAAATAACAAAACCTGAACCTAGAGGGCCGTCAAATACCAGCATATTAATAGAACAAAGAAGGAACTGGCACGTGTGATTCCAATTTACGGTGATGGAAGAAAAAGCCACCTTGTCCCAGCCCTACTTCAGTCATACAGGATTGTAGGGGACCTTCTAGAAAGACTCCTGGCTCATCTTTGTCCAACTCCTCTTCCAGGGGCTACAGCCAGTGGAGAACCCAGACGCTTAGGGTTTGGAAAACCTGGATTCCTCTTGTATCTCTGTTAACTCTCTGATACATTGCTATGCTGTGAGTTTTCCAACATTCCTCAAATAGATGTGGCAGAATCAGGAATAACTTAGTAACACTTCAGTGATGCCTGTCTTTCATAGTGTTAGTTTGTAGACTAAATAACATAGGGTATGTGCATAGTTTAAAGCCAGCAAATGCCACTTACTTGATATCTGGTGATAAGTCCACAATAATGCAGAATTCTTCTTGGTAATCATCTATGCAATCTGTACAACCTTTCAAACATCAGTTGAAAAGAAAGCTGGTTTATTGTGTCAGCAAAGTCCCATATGGAACCATTTAGAAATTTAGAACTAAGTTGTATCTAATTTATCTTCCAAAGTAGTAACTCACTTCCAGGTTGATTTTTTTTTTTTTTTTTTTTTTTTGGCAGCTTGAAACTCATTTTCAAGTCACTAAAACTCTCATGAAATAAAAGGTTTGCTGTTTGAAGGCATTTGTGCTCCCGTTACTCTTGGGGACATGTCCCCTGTGCTAATTGAATCAAGTTCCTTCTGCTTTATGATCCAATGGAGGGGTTGTAAACGTAAGCCCCTTCAAGGATCAAATGTCAGAGTGTCATGTCATGGGAGGTGTTGGTTTCGGGGAACAGGGGGGTGCATGCCCTACCCACAAGCATTCAAATTTCTTTGAAACATTGAATACCATTAGCGAGACAGAACACATCTTCTAGCTAAATTGCACTGAAGGCCCATCAATTCACAGATCTTCAGCTCCTAAGCATCTTATGGTAATTAATCCTACCCCCCAAAATGGAAATATATTCCACTTCATACTTGTTAATAAATTGACTACATGTAAAGATTTGAATATATCAGGAAGTTCACAGAGTCTGATAGTAAATAGGACTCAAATTTAAAATTGTTTTAGTAACAAACAACAGAAGAACTATTTTCTGCCTAGATTTTGATGTTCTTATATTTATCCTAGAATTCATGAATTTGATAAAATGTCACCCTGGCATTTGTATGTCTTAGTTTTACTGCCTTGCACATAAGAAGTGTTGAAATTAGGTGGGTCACAGCAAATACTTAGGATTTTGTACTACATGGTATTATGAAATCTGTAGCTTTAATTTATGGGCACTATTAACACTGTGCATTTTGAAAAGTACTTTATGCTGGTCATGTTCCCCTTGAGTAATTCCAAGTAGTTCCTTAGAGATTCCAAGGGGGAAAGGGCTATGGTTCAAGTCTCATAGTAGCCTAGGCAGTTAATACATCAATAAAAGAGCATAACATTGTGGCCACCCTAAACCACACCTCTGCCCCGTGCCAGACACAGTACAGGCCCTTGGCATGCATTAGATCTCAATTTACTCCTGACACTGCTTCTGTGAGGTATTCTTGCTGTTTCACCCACTGCAGATATGGAGCCTCGGAGATTCTCATGTGAATGGTATCAGACCTTTCCACTTCTAAATCCTATGCTGGAAACATCTGTTACCACCCCCAACCCCAGAATTGTCAGTTGGGTCGTCAGTAGAGTGATTAGAGCAATTGAATGGACCTGGCTAACCTTGTAATGTGTTCCCCCATATCACGTTGCTCAAGGAGGGAAGGGTTCAAGTCCTTCCAATTCCCTATAGAGAGGGTATGTGCCCCCATCGACCAATCTGCCTGGATATCAGACACTTGGATGTCAGTGTATGCTGTGTACAGAAGCAAGTTGTACTCGAATCGTAAACCACAAAAGTGCGTAAACCTTTTAAGCCTGCCCATTATGGGAAAACATTAACATATGTTGATATGGAGGCGAGCTTGGTAAATGAAGGATCGGTATGTTTTCTTTCAAAAATTAAACTTCAGATTTTTCTTCACACTCTCCACTCCGGCTCTACCCATGCTTCCCCAGCTCATATGTGGCTCCCTCTGTGGAATCTTCCTCTGGCTCTCTGGGTAGAGGTGGGCACGCACTCCTGCATGTAGCCCTTGGGAGAGTGGGTCACATCTGCTTCTTCCCACGCACCTCTCTGCCACTAAACTGCAAGTTCCTTGGAGCTAGGGCTGCCGACTCAGGTTGACACCCTCACGTTGCTAAGCACTGAGCCCACCTGTGTCTGACGGCAGATGCTGTCTCATGTCTGACAAGTGAATGAATGAATAAAACCCATACAGGTGCCTGACCTCAGCACCATTGGTCCTTCCTAGCATCTAGTTCTTGACAGGTCAGGAGGTCAAGTTCTGTTGGTGACCTTGGAAAAGTTCATCTGCGTTATGGAAATTAGTACCCTTACTTTGACAGTTTGCAGGGGAAAGAAAAGGTGAACCACCAACCAGACCCCTTCGTTAATAGCAAGAAAACTGGTTCCAGGTAAGTGTGCCTTTCCCCTGTATGTTTTGGCAACTTTTTTCATAGTTTCCAAAGTCGAATCTGGAATCCTCTCCTTAAGAGTCCCTGGTTCTTAGGAAACAAAAGTATCAAAGAAAAGTTCTCTTTCCTCGATAGTCTCACCTCCAGTTGACCGTTCAGAGAACAAAAACTGATACTATCTCACAGAGCTTGAAAGATGGCAAAAACCCTATATTTAGTAATGTCTAACCGAAGTTTGTCTTAATAGTTTAGGTAATGTCCTAGAATTTATTATTGGATTTATTCCACATCGTTCTCATTTGAAAAACTAGTAACTCAGCTTAAAAACTGCAGGACTAGGGCGCCCCAGTGGCTCAGTTGGTTGAACGTCCAGCTCTTGACCTCGGCTCAGGTCATGATCGCAATTCATGAGTTCAAGCCCTTGCATCAGGCTCCACGCTGACAAGCATGCAGTTTGCTTGGGATTCTGCCTCCCTCCTCTCTCTCTGCCCCTCTCACGCACATGCGCTTGCTCTCTCTCCCTCTCTCTCTCAGAATAAGTAAACTTAAAAAAACAACAGGCAGGACTTTTTTTTTTTTTTTTGAAGACATTCTGGTGCAACCTGTTGGACTTTGAACCTTGCTTGAATGCTAACCTTGCTTAGTAAAATCAGTTTGTTTCCACTGCCTGTTAATGGAAAATCTTTTCACATTCCTCAGCAGACAGCTCCTCTAAATGTACCTGAGTCATATCTTTATTTTCTAGAGAGGAAAATAGGAAACATACCAGTGCTGCCCCCCACCCCATCACCTAACAGCAGTTTTATCAGGCAGCTCCCAGTGGACCTGCTAACACTCCTCTCTGGCCTGTTGTACTTTTTTTTACCCTTCAGATGTATCAAGTCCTTTCTCTTTTTTTTTTTTTTTTTACATTTATGAAGAATGCTTAATGTTATAAAAGCTACTTGGATGGTTTTGACATCAGAGTTACAAAACACGTTTTAAAGGGACAGCAATAATCGAAGTGAATGTAATAGTGAGATAACGGGGCAGAGCCATCATTCCTTCACTCCTGCCCCATTTCTCCTAAGCACATACGTTTAGGGTGCTCCTCAGCGGTAGTGTATATAAAGGATGGTCTCCAGAATGAGATTGGCAGCTTTAATTTGTTTGATGTGTGCAATCATAGTCCGTGTTAAATTCAAAATGCTTGTCCAATCAAGGATTCAATATAGAAAAGAGGCAGTAACAAGCATGCTGCATGCTGTAATAAAGAAATCTGTTGATTGAAAACAGTTTGTATATTTTGGAAATGATAGGGAACGTAATTGGTAAGAAAGAAAAGGATAGAGCTTCATAAATAATGGGAAATAGAGCATATTTTTTACTGATAACACTAACTCAATTTAATAACATTTCGGTGTGGAATCTTTGTGCACCAGAAAATAAGAAAGATGGGTCCTTTCTTGTTACTCTACATGTCATGATTAATGGGATGACCTTTTTTTTAATTTTTGTTTTCACGGAGAGCAGCTTTCACGGGTTGAATCTTAGGCAACAGTGGGTGATGGGCTCTGTTCTTTGAGAACTTTCAGAGAACATCTTCCCTTTGTGTCCTCATCTGAAAAGACTAGCTGTATATTTCACTTTTTTTTAGTTACAAAGTGCTACATGAATGTATTTTTGTAGTAAAAGAGTTCAGCAACAGAGAAGTGTTCAGGGCAAAAGCATAATGGTCCTCCAGCCCCTGCTTCACTCCTCCCTGAAGCTACCCTGGTTTAGTGGGCTTCCTTCTAGCAGTTTTAGACATGTATATCTGGATAGAGATTCACATGCAAATCACCTGAGGGGCTATAGTATTAAGAAACTAGATTTTGAGGGGCGCCTGGGTGGCTCAATCGGTTAAGCGTCCGACTTCGGCTCAGGTCAGATCTCGCGGTCCGTGAGTTTGAGCCCCACATCGGGCTCTGTGCTGACAGCTCAGAGCCTGGAGCCTGCTTCGGATTCTGTGTCTCCTTCTCTCTCTTCCCCGCCTCCACTTGTGCTCTGTTCATTCTCTCTCTCTCTCTCTCTCTCTCTCTCTCTCTCTCTCTGTCTCAAAAATAAGTTTAAAAACATTTAAAAAATTAAAAAAAAAAAAAAGAAACTGGATCATGTCATTCTAAAGCCCACTTTCTGCACAGATATAAAAGTATACATAGATACAAAGTCACACCCTGGAGGGCTGATAATAGCAGCTTTGCGCCAGAAACATGTGGACACCAGCAGTTGTATCTCAGGTGTGTTAGCAAAGACCCACTTCAGCAAGCTCCACCCGAAGGCACAAGGCTCCCTCTGGGGCTCTTCCACTCAGTTGGCCAGTTTCCTGCATTTCTGTCTAAAGAATAAATTCTTGGGGCGCCTGGGTGGCGCAGTCGGTTAAGCGTCCGACTTCAGCCGGGTCACGATCTCGCGGTCCGTGAGTTCGAGCCCCGCGTCAGGCTCTGGGCTGATGGCTCGGAGCCTGGAGCCTGTTTCCGATTCTGTGTCTCCCTCTCTCTCTGCCCCTCCCCCGTTCATGCTCTGTCTCTCTGTCCCAAAAAAAATAAATAAACGTTGAAAAAAAAATTTTTTTAAAAAATAAATTCTTCAGGGGCACCTGGGTGGCGCAGTCAGTTGAGCGTCCGACTTCAGCCAGGTCACGGTCTCGCGGTCCGTGAGTTCGAGCCCCGCGTCAGGCTCTGGGCTGATGGCTCAGAGCCTGGAGCCTGCTTCCGATTCTCTGTCTCCCTCTCTCTCTGCCCCTCCTCCGTTCATGCTCTGTCTCTCTCTGTCCCAAAAATAAATAAACGTAAAAAAAAAAAAAAAAAAAGAATAAATTCTTCAACAACCGCAACTTTCCCTCAGGTAAATACCCTTGAATACCCTTGATAGTACCTTTACCTGTCTCCTCTGACATTTACCTTTTCTCCTTTTTTTTAGTTCCTTTCCCCATTAGTTTAAAATCCTGCATTTAGGGGCATCTCACTGGCTCTTGATCTCTGGGTCATGAGTTCGAGCCCCATGTCAGGTATAGTTTACTTAAAAAAAAATAAAGTTCTACATTTAGACTTGCACTACTAATCTCATTTTATATAAAAATCGAGCTATTCAGAAAGTTCTGACTATAAATTTTCACTATGCCAAATTGGTGGATGTTCAAAAGGATAGAATACTATCTGACTCATAGAAGAGACTTAGAATATAAGTTATTGATATATGCTATTGCATCACCATTTTAAAAATTGGTAAACAGTCTTTCATTACCTTTCCATTAACTATCATGTTGAGGTAGCCAGAATACCCAATTCCTTGCATCCATTCTAAATAAACTGGACTTTACTACATAAAGAATGAAATTACTAACCAACATTAAAGTGCCACATTTAGCATATATTATCAAATTAAGCATTTGCTATAAGCAGAATCCATTTCCTTGGTAAGCTCTATTTGTGTGGGATTTTATTTCTCCCTTGCCAAACAGCTAGCAACATATCCATTTTCTGAATATATTTCTTAAGTTTTTATTTATTTAATCTCTACCCCCATTGCAGGGCTCAAACTCATGACCCCAAAATCAAGAGTCACATGCTCCTCTGACTGAGCCAGCTGGGCACCCCTGTAGCACTTTGATTCCAAGTTCACCAAACTTGCCCCTCTGTCCCAGTTCATCAAACATGTAGTAAACATGTTCTCTCTGCCAGGCCTTCCTTGTTCTAAGAAACAAACACATAGTGTCCTCATTCTCTGAGAATCCATAATCTAATGATGGAGAGGGAGCCTGTGTCCAAGAGGGGTTCTTAATTCTGCCGGAGTGGCGGAATGATTTCTGTTCTGCTTGTTGTGAAACCTTTCCGTGATGAAGAAAGCAAGGCTAGAACATTCTCCAGTCAGGAATGAGAAAACAAGCAGCCACCTGCACCCCAAGCAAGATTCTAAGGACACAGTTCACCCCTGCAGGAAGAAGGTGAACCAAAATGCCCTTCTAGTCTACACCGGAAACAGGACTTTCTGAACTTGTTTTGATTTCAGACTCCAGCATTAGGTTTTTTCTTTTCTTTTGTTTTGTTTTGTTTACCAAATTCTCATACTTGTATATTTAATCGTCCGTATATAGGTAATTTGAAAGCGCACCAATGTATTCTTCCTGTATAACATGTCCTGTGGGACATATACAAAAGGTCAATTCTTAAGTGGATAAGGGTGAGAAACATTATTTTTAAAGTATTTACATGTTACCTTTAATCCAGGCTTTTTCCCAAGAATCTTGTAAAAAAACATTTGAAGGGGCTCCTGGGTGGCTCATTCGGTGAGCCGTCCAATTCTTGATTTTGGCTCAGGTCATGATCTCATGGTTTGTGAGTTCGAGCCCCATGTCGGGCTCTGTACTGACAGAGCGAAGCCTACTTGGGATTGTCTCTCCTTCTGTCTCTCTGCCCCTCCCTGCCCACGTGCTCGCTCGCTTGCTCTCTGTCTCTCTCTCTCTCAAAATAAATAAACATTTGAGAGGTTTAGTTCAAACTAGTTGAACTTAGCTAACGCCACTTCCGTCCCATTGTGGTGAGAGTTGACCAGCCCAGGAGGGTTCCCTGTCAAAGCCTTGCCCACAGGACAGGATTGAGAAGATGGAAAAAAGAGGGTACCTTGAAATCCAAGTTGCTTATGTAGCATCTGAAACTCAGGCCAAGCAAGTGCATCCAGTGTCCGCCCAATAATAAATATTAGTAAATCTTAGAGTCTTTATTTTAGATTTTTGAAAATAAAAATACATAGAAGTGTTAGTCATTCTTCCCATGGCTGATAGAAGACACACATTTGGGGGTGCCATCAGCACACAGACCCATGTGTGCGTAAATTAGTCCCAAAAGATTTCAGATTACCGGTAGCCATCTTGTGAGCTCAAAACATCCTCTCTGATCGGAAGAGCTCAGTGTTGGGCCCTGTGCACTGTGTGATGCCCCACCGCTGGGAGGGTCTCCGTGTGCCCTGAACTCTGTGAAGCAGCAGATAACGTGTGATGCGCCTGATGCTGTCTCAGTGCTCAGACTGTCAGGCGTGTGGGCCTTGGGGAATTGAAACCAGGGCATCCGTTCTCTTACCTGCTGCTCATCAAAACTGCAAAAGGGTTGTGGCTTGTTATGGCGAACACATGTGCTCAGCCTCTACCCGAGTGTATTCAGGTTGGGTCCAGTCAGATGAGTAGTGAGTGTCGTGCAGCTATTGCCAAGCAACCAGTCATAGCCTGGGCAGGTTTTTAGAGGGCTCTTGCCTCACACTGTCCCCTGGCACCTTTGTCCATCTCTTGAAGTGTCTCTGGCAGTGCTTGCCAGCCTCACTCTGCCAGTTCCCTGGAAGTCCACCCCCTCAACCGGACCTACATCCTTGCAGACCTGCATTTTAGCTGCGTGAGGGCAGACTGGCTGTGTTTACGTTTACGAAATCATGTAAATGCTATCAGTGTAAGTAAATCAATATTTTTATTGCCTTAGACTTTGAATATTATGGCTTAAAGAGTGAAAGAGAATGTAAGAATGGGTTTGTCTCCTCCAAGTATTACCTCACATCTCTAATAGGTGGACCAAGGTATTATTCAGGATTTGAAAGGTAAGAAGAGGAAGGATTTCTTGAGAAAAAGAAATCTTTCACGAAAGCAACTTTTAAAGTTGGTAGAATCCAAAAGTATGCTTAAGACCAAATATTCGGAAGAACTTAGGGGGAATTATGAGCTGGTGTTGTATCTACAGCAAGACTTCTGATGTTGATGAGTTTTCTGACTTGGCAAAGTACTGTTCCAAGCCCGTCGCCTGCGGTTCCCTCCATCGCCCTGCCCAGGTGTTTTCCTTTCCTCACCTCTTTCCCCCAGCCCTCCTGCCTCTTTGTGAGCACCTGCTCTTGTTGGACCACCTCCATACCTGGAGTTTTTGTTTAGGTCTCTTAGATGTATCAGAAAGCATCCTGAGCTGAAAGAGGATCCAGAGACTCTCAGAGATGAGGGCCAGGAAGGCGACTGATCCAGAGCCTGGCCTCGTCCCCGCCTCCCATCTGCACATCAGCTCGTTCCCTTCCCTCTCCCGAGTTAGAGGGTCTTTCTCTGCTCTGGGCACACTGGACAGAGTTTGCTCACTGTGTTTCCCAAACCTGAACTGAAATAGGACCTATTCCTCATTTTCTGTCTCAATTTTGAGTCCCTGGGAAAGGCGCTCTGACCCAGCCGGCAGCTTTACCTTGTACAGAATAATTACTAGGGGCTTACTGTGGCCGCAGAAGGAGACCAACATCCCAGGGGTGGTTTTCCACAGACCTGGCTGCCACAGCTTTACAGATTACTGTGCCTGTCTCACCAAGGTCTGCATAAAGCCTGTGCCCACCTTTCTCTGACAAGACGAGAGAGCTTTTTAAATAACTTTTCCTGAGAAGGCAAGGAGTCTATTAAAGGAAGCAGGCTCACAGGGTGAACCCTGCTTTCATCCACATCTAGCTTGCCTTTTGACAGTTAGCCAGCATAGTTGACGGGACGTGCGGTTCCTCATCCTTTTTCCTTCCATCACCCACTTCTGGCTGGGATATCAGAGAAGCGACCCTAGACAAAGAAACTTAGACTTGGCCTGAGGAAGATGTGGGTAAGGGGTACTTAGGGGGCTGGTGAAGGCTGTGATCATATTAAGAAACTTCTTCCAGATTTTATGTCTGCATCTGACCCTTCCAGGCTGACGCTGCTGGCCTCAGGCTGTGTCCACTGTACAACAGCTCCTCAGTGTTGTATCTTGCCTTTGCCATGGCACGACTGGAGGGTCCTCCGTTTTCCCAGGCTTCGAGTACAGAGCGTACAGTCACCTGTTCCCTCTCCAGCTTCTACCATTTACCTGAGAAATAGTCATTCACCAAATACAAACGTGTGCTTTCCCCTCTGGTTATTCTGAATTGGCTTCTCCATGATCTCCCCACGGTTGGGAATCCTCCCTGGGAACCACCTTCTTTCTTTGGTGACATCTGCACTGTGTTGGCTACTGTCGCTGACCCAAAGCAAACCCACATATTCAGTTTTCCTCCTCAGACCTGCCCACCCATTGTCCCCTCCCAACTAGATTACCGTTCCTTCTTCTTGGGGATGCCTCCAGTTGCCGGCCCATTTTTGGATCAGGGGTGTCATGTATTTGGTGTCTGAACTTCCTGGCCCTATATTCCCTTGAGTAGCTTACTGTTGATCATCATTCAGGTTTTCTTTTTTCCCCATGAAATCCCCATCCACCCAAGAGAGCATTTCACTCTTTTAAAAACTAGTCACTTAATTGAATGACAGGAAGAATTCTCACCCCAAGAAGGAATTCTGCTCTTTATTGGGCGCGTGTGAAGATTGAGCCTCAGACAGTGGTTCCAAACCAGGGGTAATTTTGCCCTCCCAGGGAACATTAGGCAAAATCTGGAGACATACTTGATTGTCACGCCCTGGGGGGCATGTTACTGGCATCTAGAGGGCAGAGGTCAGGGATGCTGGTGAACACAGCACAGCCTCGCAACAAGGAATTACTGGCCCGCTGTGTCAGTACGTTAAGAAACCCTAACTGGGGGCTAGTGAAGCCGATGTGGGAGGGTAAGCTGGTGAGGGGGAGGGCCTGGGGGCACTGTGCTAAATACTGACGAAACTCTAGATAGTATTTTGTCAGCTCAGGGGTCACTAGGAGAAGCAAATGTGATGATGATTTTCTGGCCCTGAGGAAAGCGGCCCCAGTCTTAGGGTCACTAATTTTCTAGAAAGGCAGCTGTGTCATTTGCTATGGAACAGTGGTTTTCATGCTTCTGCTCTGGGGATTCCTTACTTTACATTCTTAAAGTACTGAGGGCCCTAAATTCATTTTAAAGTAACAATAATAAACTCATTACATATTAACACAGAAACCCATTTTATGAAAATAACTGCATTTTCAAAAAAAAAGATTATGAGGAGAGCATGTTAAATGTTTGCACATCGTTTTATTTATTTTCTTTATTTTTTTAACGTTTATTTACTTTTGAGAGAGCACGAGCGGGGGAGGGGCAGAGAGCGAGGGAGACACACAAACCCAAGTAGGCTCCAGGCTCTGAACTGTCAGCACAAAGCCCCGCGCAGGGCTCAAATTCATGGACCAGACTTCAAGATCATGACCTGAGCCGAAGTTGGACGCCCAGCTGAGTGAGCCACCGAGGCGCCCCTGCGTGTCGTTTTAATGGCTGCCTTAATAGAAGGCAGCTGATTTTGCATATCTGCTTCTGCATTTAGTCTGTGTCGATATCACACGTCACGTAGCCTCTGGAAACCCTGCTGAAGACTCAGGGAGAGTTAGAGTGAAAAAGACAAATTATGTAAATTACATCTTTATAAAAGTTTCAAAAAGTTTTGATTTTGGGGGCCCCTGAAAGAGGCTCAAGTTCCCACTCAGGGCACCCTGACTCACGGTTTTAAAGAACAGCTGCTCTATAACTCAGGGGTCAGTGAACCTGAATGGGAAGAAAGTTATGCGTCTTTATTTTGCCCCACCTCTAACTGGAAGTTAGCGCCCCCTTCACTTATGGACAGAGGCCTCAAACTACAGTGGTACTAGTTAGTATCTCTGATTTTGTCACCAATAGAGGTCAGAGGTATTTTCTGGTCACATTACAGTTCTTGCAGATATCTCAGATATTACTTTTCATCAGTGCTTGGAAATTGCGGTCGCTACAGTGCCAGACCTGGTCGTTTAGCGCCCTCAAAGGAAAGCACATGTAGTACTATACCACAAATATGTCCTTTGAGTATTTTCATAAATGTATTTCACTCTAATTGCTTTCCTTTGTAATCCTGTGTATTTTATTTTACCTATTTAAAAACATTCTGAAAAAAATAACAATTAAAATTAAAACCTTCTGAGAAGGGGCCCATGGGCTTCAGTAGAGTGCCAAAGAGGTCGTCCGTACAAAAATCTTTCAGAGGCCCTGCTCTAGAAAGTTACAGAGCCAGAACAGTGTCACTAGGCCATTTGGGGGGATCATTCTGGCCCCAAAGCAAGCCAAAATGGGGAAGCGTTCCAAGAAAGCAAGTTCCTGTGCCATGTCGTTGGCCTGTATCCTGCCCACAGCCACAGCTTCGGGTCATCACAGTACACAGTGCTCAAAGTGCACACCGTCAGTTTTCCAGAGAGTTCAGCACCTTGTAATGTATATTTGAGAAAGGTTGCCATAATTCACATGGTAAACTCTGGTCTTCTCAGCAAACTCAGCTGCCCCAAGGGTTCTAGATAGCCAAAGCTTTCCTCATTACAAGTTAATAAAGCTTCCTCAGTATTCCTAGGCGGGCACAGAAAGAAGCTAAAATGATTGCTTCTGAGAAGGGACACGGAGTGGATGGGAGACTTTTTGTTGATTGGTTAATTCTTTAATTTTAGTGGTTATATGTGCACATAATTTGATGCATCTAAAGTTCAATATAGCTGGTTAGAAAAAGCTGTCCCCTTTCCCATCCTGCTCCCATCCTGCAGACCTCAAAAGCACCCACTTGTAACTCGTTCCACGACTACTTCTAGTATTACGTCCTTATCTCTGAACAGCAGGCACAGAGTGCATTATCTGCTCATTTTCCACAGTGGACACTGAGGGCCTGGCGCCCTACTCCCACCCCCGCCACCACACGTGCACCGTTTCCGCCCCCGCCCCCCCCCCACCCCCCCGGGGCTCAGGAGGCAGTTAGATCACGCCCCTGGCTGGCCGGTGGTCAATATTTATATATACCATCTCTTCCCCTGGTTATCTAAACCTGCTCTTCCTCCAGTTCAAACATACCTGGTATTCTGGGCTCAGGGCCCTCATGGCCTGGCGCACAGTTGTTATGCTGGGGGGCTCCCCCTTGTCTCCCCCCAGAGTCCTCGTGTCCTGGATTCTCCGGCTTTGTTTATTGTTCCTCTCTTGGGGAGAGGTAGAGCACCTCTTTTCCAAGTGGCTTCCTGGAAAAGGATCTGTGGCAGATGAAGTGTCGGAGACCTTGCTCCTCTTAAAATGTCCTTAATCTACCCTCAGACCTAAGCACTAGTTACAGCATTCTAGACTGAAACTCCCGTCTTTCATATTTTGGAAACATTGTTCTGTCTTTTTTGAAAGCTTATCTGATTCCTAACCCTTTCTATTTGTGATCTTCTTCAGTGGCTTGTTCCTTTTCCCAAACTTAAAGGCTCTCTTTTGCACCTGCCACGTACACATTCACAGTAGAGCCATCTTTTCCAGTCGAGCCCTCCAGTTCCGAGAAGTATTTCTTGAACACTAAGCACAAACTGAGAAATTTTTTTTTTGAGAAATAGTTTTTGAACACTAAATACCAGATGCTTTCGTAAGCATGTTCTGTGTTTTAATTATTTAATTCTTACAACAACCTTATAAAGTAAATGCTATTGTTATCCGTATGTTACAGATGAGATGGAGGTACAGAGAGGTTAAGAAACCTGGTCAGGGTAACACAGCAAGTTGACGGCAGCTAGGATTCTAATCCAAATAGTAGCTCTAAAGCACATTTTAAAACTAACTCCCTTGGGCACAATGCCAGTGGTTTGTAAATTGTGTATAGAACTGAGTCTCCATCTTTGTTACAGATGTCCCCAAATTCTTTAATGGACCAGTTGTCTTAATTTCACCAACTTCTATTATAGCTCTTTTTTTCCATATAAATGTCATTAGATTATGTAGGAATTTTTTTTTTTTTTTTTACTGTTTACATCAAATAAAATGTCATTAGCAAAGAACTGGTTAGTATTAAGATAATTGCCTAAAACTTGATTTTCATTACATGGAAAGAATGTAAATCGGCCACGCACCCTAAGATAGTATTCGAGAATGAAAGTGATAAAGCATCAGTATTCCTCTTTGCCCCTTCGGTAATAATGGGAGAGTTTTGAAATCGTGGAAGTTTACATAAGCGTTTTAGAGGAATTTGATTTTCTTTACAGGGCAATCATCTTCATTTTTATAAAACTGACATCACTGTAAAACTGTTTTTACCTCAGGTTAAAATTTGCCTGACCTATTCTGTTGCCGACTTGAGTCATACCAGGTCACTGAAACCCAAAATAAGTATGTTCTAAGTATTGGGTAACCATTCTAACCTATTTAGAGCCAAGATCCACGTAAGCCACGTTGACTTCTTTCCTCCATCACCGAGATAGCGGACATGTTCATCAATAATGTCCTGATGTGCTCATTAGATCTCCACAGAAGGAGGGGTGCCAGCAAGATGTACAGAAGCAAATTCAGTGGAATCTCAACGGTCAAGAGTTAGGACTATTGTTCTATATGTCAGCCCCTGCACTGGTAACATTATTTTTTCCACTAATGTATTTTGTGATTTGATTTGGCCCGCGGTTTGCCTGAATGCAGGCAATTACACTTGTATTAAGGGTTCTGCTGTCTAGTTTTTCTCCATGCTGAGGGATGTCAGAAGGCGAGTATTCTGCGTCTAAAGGAAACATGAAAAATAAAAATGGAAACACCTGAAGAATGCCTTTACTTACATTAATCAAGGGGCAGCTGCTGCTCTCGGTGATGACGGCCTGCTCTGTGCTTAGCTGAGCAGGGCCCCGTGGGCCTCAGAGCAGGAATTAAGTCAGGCTGTGAGGGATGCTGCCTGTGTTCAGAGGGAAAGACCTTGTCACGAGCACAGTGTACCAGCTCGGGTTAAATCAGAAGGGAGATTTTGTCCCTTCAGTTTGGGGTGGTGGAAATTACCTATATATCACTAATATCTGTGCAGTATGGAAGAGATTTGGACCCTGTATTTTCCCCTATCTTCCCCTTGTAGGATGGTGATTTTCCTTTAAGGACTTGGGTTTCTCTGTGTATCCACTAATAAATGGCCAGAGAAAGAGTCACCAATTAAAATCATTTTATGGTGTCTGTGTCTTTTCAACCAGATGCTTCTCTTTGTAGAACTAAGTCAGGAAAATGATTCAGGTGAAGTCTATGCATTTTGATGTTAACGGATTCCACTCTTACGGAGAGACAACCAGTTAACAACATGAAATGAGGGTGGTGATGGTTTTCGAAATGAAATAATGTTTGATGTAACTTCGAGGTTTCTCTGAACTTTGGCCAGACTGTAGGAAAGGTAGGCGGCGGGGAGCAGCTCTGTCAAGCACAGAATTACACACGGGGGAAAAAATTAATCTAAATACTGAGGGAGAAGCCTGTGTTCTCTTGCATGATATTTAGCAGCAAGAGCAAGGAGAGGGATGTTTCTTTCTTTGTGTAATGTGCTGTAGTTACAATAAACACAAGATTTCCAAATCTCAGAGGACTCTCTTGACAGTTGCTTGATAACAGCTTTTTTCATTCCATAGTTTTGACAGTTCGTGTGTGTTGCCATATCTAGTGTAAACTAAAACATCACTGTCATTCTGTTTTTCTTTTGTATGTGGCTTCTCTTTTTTTTCATCTTTAGGATAATGAAAAAGATGGGCTTTTCACTCGTAGACTAGAGGAAGGCAAGTTGTGTGGAGATTAGCATGTGTTTATGAGTTTTGAAAGATTCAAGTTGACAGCCGAACACTGCTTTAAATAATTTTCTTCTCCATATTGCTTCAGGAAAAGTATAAGTGGGATGTGTAAGTTTTCTCTTAATCTTTTGATAAATAGCAAATCTGAGGCATCTGTGTGGGTACCTATATTATTTATCTGTGGTTATTGAAAAGCACCGAATACAATGAACGTCCCTAGCGCTCCAGGCTGTGCAGCCTTTGAGAAATGGGAAGCGTCCCGTTCCTCGTCATTAACACCGTGGTGCCCTGTTTCCCCCCTGTTGCTTTTCGGTCCCCAAGGATGCTTCCCATCATCTGCTGGATCGCCGTCCCACCCGCTTCTGCCAAGTTCATAGCTAAGTGACGTCATCGGACTGTTTCAGAAACAACAGGGTACCGCCGCCGTCATTTATTCATCCGGTCTTTGTTTTTGCTAGAGTCACTCTAGAAACTGAATTGCACCGGCAGGCACTGTTTTTGAGGCTGCAGGGGAGATGACAGGCCGGGAGCACAGGGCAGGGTCACGGCAGTCTTGACTCCTCAGGTGGAAACTCTCAACTTTTGCACAGGCCAGAAGGGGTCCCGTGGAATTTATCCTGGGAGACCTTCCCTCCTCCAGTCCCCATCACCTTTGATTTACAGAAATCTCAGTGAGGTTATTTTGCCCTCAAACCAAATTTGCTGTCGCGTAGCACAGCTCCCAATGCCGTCATCTGGCATGTTACAGACAAATTCCAATTACTTTTCTACTTCGAGCTATTGTTAAACACTACAAGCTAGCTGACAGTAAAATTATAAATACAGGTGTTGTCACACTACACTATAATCAGAATTTTAATTTGAATTTTCATTTGGAAAGCCTTTTTTTTTTTTACATGAAAATGGGAATAGAATTAGTTTTATTGACAGTAAAAAGACATTTTGAAAGCTTCCTAAATCATTACCTGTATTTAGCAGGAGGAAAAATTGTATATGTCCATGTAAAAAGAAGAGTTTTATTATCACATATTTACTCATTATATTTGGTGGTAAATAAAACGGGGAAGACGTGTTTGACAAATGATTGACGGAACTCGCTGGGTTTTTGCTTCATCAGAACAATAGACAGACATAAATATATATTTTGCTTTTGTTTTGCTCTGCTATTACCGATGCAGACCTGTAGACGAAATCTTCTTCTAGCAAATTAAGTACAGCCTGTTGGGAGTCTGCATGCAATGCTCAACTTTTTTATTTGGCAATTTTCTCTTCTTATCCAGATTCATCATCCATGGTGCTTCCCCCCCCCACCTTGCGCGGTGGTTGGAGTGGGTTCCCTTCTCAAGTCCCTTTTTTTCCCTCGAGGCATTTAGTGTCGTGTCTGCCAGATTTCAGTGATGAGCAGCGAATTGCTTTTAAAGTGGGCATTATGCCAGTTCAGCAGCACAATGGAAAACCAATCTTCCCCCATTCTACTTTTGATGCTGTTATTGTAGCATTTTCCATAACTGCTGCCACAAAAAAAAGGGGGGGGGGGAGAGATGTGCTCAATTGCTACCAGTTAGTCAAGTTAAATCCAGAGTAGCA
Source organism: Felis catus (assembly GCF_018350175.1). NCBI lineage: Eukaryota > Metazoa > Chordata > Mammalia > Carnivora > Felidae > Felis > Felis catus. The sequence goes on from NC_058386.1 coordinate 21,039,763, forward strand.
TTAAAATTACTCTGAAAACTGTTTGTCAGAGGTCATGTGCCGTCTGTGGCTGCTGCACGTAGGAGACATGTTCTGTTCTGGTGGCTTTTTTCCCTTTATTATTACCGTCACTGACCAGCTCTCTAAATAGCCCTTCACTACCTGTTTACTTATTGTCTTCACCTCCCTGTTGAAAAAATGTGTCAAACAGAAATGTTGAAAAGTTTCTTTAAAGTGCTGGAAATAGCAGGAGAGCGAGTTGTTCAGGGTGCTAGAGTTTGTACAGTGTGAAAGCACAAGAAAGTGGGGGAGCGCGAGAACATAATTCTCTGGTTTCTATAGCAAGATTACTGTTTTCTTCTTTTTAGCTTCACGTTTCAACCGCTGGGTTCACTGTTCTACTTTTTTTAATAGCACAAATGGAATTTATCCTCTCTCCATCTCAAGTCCCCCCTCCCCTGGCTTTGCTCGTGAATGAAAGCGACTCCTACTATGGCTGCAGGCCAGATGGCAGCTGTATATGTTGGATTGGATGCTTTTGGAGTGCGCCATATTTTTAAAATCAGGGCCAATAGATGGACTATTTTGAGAGTGGCAGTAACACTGCAAGCCTGCCCCATTTCCTAAGAATTTATTTGCACTTTTAAAATGACATAAATATCCTATAATCTGTGCTTAAAATAATCGAGTTGTGATCTCTTAGGTGTATTGCGCTAATAATAAAAGCAAGTCGGATTTCTGGGATGCCTTTCTTCTAAAGACTGTGGGCTTATTTAACCGTGTGCTATCTCTACGGGATTTTTTCTCTTTCCGTTAATCCTATCCATAATTTCACTGGACTCTCAGCCTTAGGAAGGCAGGCATTTTTGTCCATCTTGTTCACTCCTGTGGCCCCAGGGCTTAGAACATTATCTGGCACGTAGTAGGCACTTGGTAAATATTTTGTGGAATGAGTTAATAAATAATTTGTGCTTCTCTTGTGGTTTCATGGAGTTGTACCCTGTTTACTTATTTATATATTTTTTAATCCAGCTAGAATGCCAAACTGTGGTCCTAAAGCACAGCCATCATAGTAATTTACCTGTTGATTCTTTAATTCACCCCACCCTATCGCAAGTTGTACTTGACACCCGGTGGGTACTCAGTAGATGTTTGTTGGATGAACAAGTGGAAGAAGTCTGCACAAAGGTTATTTGCCAATAAGGGATGTAGCCATTTGGTGGTAGATAAGGGGGTAGTTTAGTGTGTCCCACCATGAGTATTCATAAAGAGTCTACGAATTCTCAGTCTTAGGTTGGTCCAGAGGTCTTTCCCAAAGATTACGTTGGTCTGGGCTTACGTTCACGCATATTTCGGATCTATGTTCTCCTTCAGTTTCTAGTTTGAGAGCATTTGAATTTCTCCTAAAGCAGGAGAGGAAAGACTCCAGTAAGGCTGCAGTCAGTATTCATAACCAGCCCACTCGCCAGTGCCGTCTCCATGAATCCATTGCACGCTCTCCAGAGTGAGTGGTCCTGTCTCAACATGGGAAGGAGGCCGCCACCCATGGTGGGAGGTATGCATGATAGCAGGTAGACCTCCCTCGGCACCGTTCGCCTGTCACGTGGAATCGTGGTAAGGCATTCTATTATTCTGCTCTGTCCTTCACTACCTGCCTCCCCCAGAACGCTCCGCTTCCATCTGCGAAGTGAGGGAAATGCAGGCCCAGAGGCTGCTTACCAAGGTCAGAGGCTTCAGAGAATTCAGTGACTTAATCAAGAACTGTACCGCGTAAAGAGACATACTGCTTTCCCTTTTAATCATTGAGTTGTAAATGTGACATAGCTTTAAATGGATAGCAACAATTTGCAAATCAGTAAGACCCATTTTGTAATTAACTTTGGACTAAGCATTAAAAAGTATACATTGAGGATTATCATAGTAAAAATGCAGAGCAGTGTGGGGATTCTTTCTTGGTGGCTAAAAGTGTGCATATTAAACATACAGAAATGGAGGTAGTGGGTTTCTCTGGCTACTAACAGATTCTCTCAAAAGAATGCCTTGTTAGAAACCTTTTTTTTTTAAGAGATTTTATTTTGTAAGTAATCTCTCCACCAAATGTGGAGTTCGAATTCACAACTGCTAGATCAAGAGTCACACACTCTTCCAACTGAGCCAGCCAGATGCCCCAGAAGCCTTTTTTGTTTTAAGTAGCAGATAAAAGAATATTAAGTTATACCATAAGGATTATGCGTTTGAGAGGAACCTGGAATGTACAATAAGATGTTCTCTGATGTGCTCATTCCATCTCTTCTCCAATACTGTTTGACCTTCATCCGAGAAAAGCCGAAGAACATACTGAAAGAAGGATTCTGATTTTAATTAGAGCAAATTTAAACATCTATAAAGTAGAACATTTTGCCTTACATGTCCTAGCATCAACATTTTACACAGGGGGAGAAACGAGGATGTTCACTGTAGCATCCTGCATCAGCATTTGTTAAAGTTCCAAGGATATTGAGTTGCCCGGGCCAACTGTGGAAAATCTTACATAAGAGTACTGTGAGGAGAACTTGTGCCTTTATTATTTTTTTAAATGTTTTTTATTTTTGAGAGAGACAGAGACAGAGCACGAGTCGGGGAGGGGCAGAGAGAGAGGGAGACACAGAATCCGAAAAAGGCTCCAGGCTCTGAGCTGTCTGCACACAGCCCGACGCAGGGCTCGAACTCACCAACCGTGAGAACATGGCCTGAGCCGAAGTCGGACGCTCAACCAACTGAGCCACTCAAGCGCGCCCCCCCTTTTCTTTTTTTTTTTTTTTAATGTTTGAATTTGTGCCTTTAAAAACAAAAAATAACTCATGCAGGCTGGGGAGTAGTAGAATAAGAGTTTCTCTTCGTGTCCCTCCACCAAGAGCATTTAGAGAAAAGAACATGAAGTAGATGTGTGACCTTGCAAAAAGCCTCCTGGTCTGTTTTCCTCGTGGGTATAGTGTCTCTTCTGTTTAACTTACAGGGTTATTGTTAGGATGAAACAATAGGATGTGTACCTTTGTAACCCTCTCTATAATAGGAATTGGCTAATGTTTTTCTATCAGGGGTCAGATCACGAATATTTGCAGCTCTGAGCCCAAGATGGGCTCCACTGCCACTGTGCACCTTCCCCATTGTAGCTAGAGACGATGCAGTAACAAATGGGCATGGCTGTGTTCCAGTAAAACTGTATTGACTCAAACAAGGGGCATCGGGGGTTTGGCCTAAGGTCCTAGTTTGCTAACCTTTGACCTATAATAATGAAAGGTATAAAACATAAAATACCACATATTTGCTTATTGTTCTGAGTAAATAGCCCACCATCTCGGAATCAGCCTGTGAGGTCACTGTTTGCCTGTCATCGTAAGGAGAAAGGCTAAAGGGACAATCTGTTTCAAGAGAAAGTCACCTTCAGTAGGTTTTGGTCCAGGCTTCCGAAAGTTTTACAGATTCTGCAGAGAGAATTTCATTCCATTCAGCTTATATTTATCGATGGCTTCATTTAGGCCACCTAGTCTCACGAGCCTCCAGCCTTTTCTTTAAGAAAGTGTTCCTTCCTTAGGACAGTTGGTTTCTGCACAGCCTTGATGTTACTTGTGGTAGAGAAAAGATTCCGGTATTAAATTAGCTAAGTAGGGGGTGCCTGGGGGGCTCAGTCAGTTAAGCATCTGACTCTTGGTTTCAGCTCAGGTCATAATCTCAGGGTTTGTGAAATTGAGCCCCATGTCGGGCTCTGCTCTGACTGCACGGAGCCTGCTTGGGATTCATTCATTCATTTTCTCTCTCTCTCTCTCTCTCCCTCTCTCTCTCTCTCTCTCTCTCTCTCTCTCTCTCAAAATAAGTAAATGTTAAAATATATATATATATATGTGTGTGTGTGTGTGTGTATATATATATATATATATATATATATATATATATATATATATATATAAAGTAGCTAAGTAGGGTGGAGAGCTGTCACCCCTTACCTCCCCTGGACAGTCCTGGAGTCTTTGGAAGAGTTGGCAAAGAGGGACAGTGGCTATCTTGGTGATTAACCAGGTAAGGTTTCAAGGTATATGGTCAGTTCTTTTGAAACTGCTGGAGAATCCTACTTAAAGAGTGTCACTGATATATTCTGGAATTAGGAATGCCCCACAGTCTTCGAGTTTCCAAGAGACAGAATCACATTAGCTTAATGGAAGAACTCATCCCAGAAGGAGTACAGGGTATCAGTTCATAGAAGTTAAGAAGGTAAAGGTTATTAATCCTGATACCCTTAAAACACTGGTTTATTTCAGACTTCATAGTTGGTTTGTAGGTGGCTGGACTTCTTTAATATTTATACTGTATCTGATGAGTCAGAAATACAAAACCACATCGATTTTACATAAACATTAAATCCGGAGCAGCTGAAAAATGTATCTGGTACAGAATTTGCCTTCATGTATTTTCCTTGGGTGTAATGAGTTTGATGGTAAGCAGTCATTTAAGTCTGCCTTTGACTCTCTCTGCTTTCTCTCAGATTTCTTAAGGTCTTAGATTTCTCCCATCTCTTAGACCTTCCACACTGAATCTGTGAGCTTTTTGTAATATATATCCCAATCAGTTGACAGTTAACCAATTTATTCATCTTTTCCTGTATTCCTGCCATTTATCCAGGGCAGTGGCCCTCTGCTAGGCAGTTTCTAAGATGGCACCCAGTGCTCCCTGCCTGTTGGCACTCACTCTTGTGCAGTATTCCTCTTCCCTTGAGTGTGGGCTGGATTGAGTGACAAAAGGGGTAGGATGCTACTTCCGAGATTAGGTTACAAAGGATTGCGACTTCTGTTTTGAGTGCATTCGCTTGCTTTCTTGCTCACTCACTCTGCTGGAAACCAGCTGCCATGTTATGAACTGCCCTGGAGGCAGTCTGCATGGTGAAGAATCGAGGCCTCAGTCCAACAACCTGAGAGGAATGTATAGTCACATATTATACAAATATGTTGCCAGAATACTTGTTTGGTTTGGATTAATCAAAAATGCTCACGTTTTTCCCTCCTCAAAGGATGTAACTAACCATCTTGGGTAGGACATCTGTAGATGCCTACAAGTTGAGAGGGAATGGACACTACCCATGAACAAAGATGGAACCCAGGAAATGCCAAGAACTCTTAGAGTAGTCGTAGGTAGCTGCATCCATCCCCATTGTGCAGAAGGGAAAGAGTGTTAGAGGCAGCTTGCTTTAACGTCAGGATCTAGGAGGGCGTGGCCTGTTTTCTGTCC